>NW_026893985.1:0-240824 GCF_032452875.1 Bos javanicus
ATTGCTACGTGATCAGTTCATGATCAGTCACGTGATCAGTGCATGATCAGGCACGTGATCAGTGCATGATCAGTCACGTGATCAGTGCATGATCAGCTACGTGATCAGTGCATGATCCAGTCACCTGATGAGTGCATGATCAGTCACGTGACAGTGCATGGAAACCAGCTACATGATCATTGCATGATCAGCCCGTGAGCAGTGCATGATAGCCACGTGATCAGTGCATGATCAGTGACGTGATCAGTGCATGATCAGTCATGAATCAGTGCATGATCAGTCACGTGATCAGTGTGATCAGCCACGTGATCAGTGCATGATAGCCACGTGATCAGTGCATGATCAGTACATGATCAGTGCATGATCAGTCACGTGACCAGTACATGGTAGCTGCGTGATCAGTGCATGATCAGCCACGTGATCAGTGCATGATAGCCACGTGATCAGTGCATGATCAGTCACGTGATCAGTGCATGATCAGCCACGTGATCAGTGCATGATCAGTCACGTGATCAGTACATGGTAGCTGTAGTGATCATTTCATGATCAGCCACGTGAGCAGTGCATGATAGCCACGTGATCAGTGCATGATCAGTCACGTGATCAGTGCATGATCAGTCACGTGATCAGTGCATGATAGCCACGTGATCAGTGCATGATCAGTCACGTGATCAGTGCATGATCAGTCACGTGACCAGTGCATGATAGCTACGTGATCAGTGCATCAGCCACGTGATCAGTGCATGATAGCCACGTGATCAGTGCATGATCAGTCACGTGATCGTGCATGATCAGCCACGTGATCAGTGCATGATATCCACGTGATCAGTGCATGATAGCCACGTGATCAGTGCATGATCAGTCACGTGATCAGTGCATGATCATCCACGTGATCAGTGCATGATCAGTCACGTGTCAGTGCATGATAGCCCGTGATCAGTGCATGATCAGCCCGTGATCAGTGCATGATCAGCCACGTGATCAGTGCATGATAGCTACGTGATCAGTGCATGATCAGTCACGTGATCAGTGCATGATCAGCCACGTGATCAGTGCATGACAATTGCGTGATCAGTGCATGACAGTCACGTGATCAGTGCATGATAGCTACATGATCAGTGCATGATCAGTCACGTGATAGGTGTGTGATCAGCCACGTGATCAGTGCATGATCAGTCACGTGATCAGTGCATGATCAGCTGCGTGATCACTGTCATGATCATCTGCTTGACAATTGCCAACTGAGCTGTACGATTCCTGCCTGTCATCTCTGACCATTGCCACCTGTGCTGCATGATCTCCGTGATCATACTTGATTATTGCCAGCTGAGCAGCATGATTTCTCAGTGCTGAGTTCCATGATTATAGCCTGCTGACTGATTTGCCTACTCAGCTCTTTGTTCATTGCCTCCATACATGATCAGTGTGACACCAAACATGATCAGCACATGATCAGTCACATGATCAGTGCATGATAAGCCAGGTGATCAGTGCATGATCATTCACGTGATCAGTGCATGATCAGCCACGTGAACAGTGCATGTTCAGCCACGTGATCAGTGCATGATCAGCCACGTGATAAGTGCATGATCAGTCACGTGATCAGTGCATGATCAGCCACGTGATCAGTGCATGGTCAGACACGTGAACAGTGTATGATCAGCCACGTGATCAGTGCATGATATCCAAGTGATCAGTGCATGATCATCACGTGATCAGTGTATGATCAGCCACGTGAACAGTGCATGCTCAGTCACGTGATCAGGGCCTGCTGAGCTGCGTGATTACTGTCTGCTCATCTGCTTGACAATTGCCAGCTGAGCTGCATGATTCCTGCCTGTCATCTGCTTGACAATTGCCAGCTGTGCTGCGTAATTCCTGCCTGCTCAGCTGCTTGATTATTGCCAGCTGAGCAGCATGATTCCTCACAGCTGAGTTCCATGATTATTGCCTGCTGACTGTTTGATTCATGCCTACTCAGCTCTTTGTTTATTGCCTCCAGAGGCACATGATCAGTGTATGATAGCAAACATGATCAGCGCATGATCAGTCACATGATCAGCGCCATTAAGTCACGTGATCACTACATGATAGTCATGTGATCAGTCCATGCTCAGTCGGTATCAGTGCATGATCAGCCACGTGATCAGTGCATGATCAGCCACGTGATCAGTGCATGATAGCCACGTGATCAGTGCATGATCAGCCAGGTGATCAGTGCATGATAGCTACGTGATCAGTGCATGATCAGTCACGTGATCAGTGCATGACCAGTCATGATCAGTGCATGATCAGCCATGATCAGTGCATGATAGCCACGTGATCAGTGCATGATCAGTCACGTGATCAGTGCATGATCAGTCACGTGACCAGTACATGAGCAGCTACGTGATCAGTGTGCGATCAGCCACGTGATCAGTGCATGATAGCCACGTGATCAGTGCATGATCAGTCACGTGATCAGTGCATGATCAGTCACGTGATCAGTGCATGATCAGCACGTGATCAGTGCATGATCAGTCACGTGATCAGTACATGATAGCCACGTGATCAGTGCATGATCAGCCACGTGATCAGTGCATGATAGCCACGTGATCAGTGCATGATCAGTCACGTGATCAGTGCATGATCAGCCACGTGATCAGTGCATGATCAGCCACGTGATCAGTGCATGATCAATGACGTGATCAGTGCATGATCAGTCACGTGACCAGTACATGTAGCTACGTGATCACGCATGATCAGCCACGTGATCAGTGCATGATAGCCACGTGATCAGTGCATGATCAGTCACGTGATCAGTGCATGATCAGCCACGTGATCAGTGCATGATATCCACGTGATCAGTGCATGATAGCCACGTGATCAGTGCATGATAGTCACGTGATCAGTGCATGATCAGCCACGTGATCAGTGCATGATCAGTCATGTGATCAGTGCATGATAGCGCCGTGATCAGTGCTGATCAGTCCATGATCAGTGTATGATCAGCCACGTGATCAGTGCATGATAGCCACGTGATCAGTGCATGATCAGTCACGTGATCAGTGCATGATCAGCCACGTGATCAGTGCATGACAATCACGTGATCAGTGCATGATCAGCCACGTGATCAGTGCATGATAGCCACGTGATCAGTGCATGATCAATCACGTGATCAGTGTGGATCAGCCACGTGAACAGTGCATGCTCAGTCACGTGATCAGGGCCTGCTGAGCTGCGTGATTACTGTCTGCTCATCTGCTTGACAATTGCCAGCTGAGCTGCACGATTCCTGCCTGTCATCTGCTTGACAATTGCCAGCTGTGCTGCATAATTCCTGCCTGCTCAGCTGCTTGATTATTGCCAGCTGAGCAGCATGATTTCTCAGAGCTGAGTTCATGATTATAGCCTGCTGACTGATTCCTGCCTACTCAGCTCTTTGTTCATTGCCTCCAGATGCACATGATCAGTGTGTGACACCAAACATGATCAGCACATGATCAGTCACATGATCAGTGCATGATAAGCCACGTGATCAGTGCATGATCAGTCACGTGATCAGTGCATGATCAGTCACGTGACCAGTGCATGATAGCCACGTGATCAGTGCATGATCAGCCACGTGATCAGTGCATGATCAGTCACGTGATCAGTGCATGATCAGCCACGTGATCAGTGCATGGTCAGACACGTGAACAGTGTATGATCAGCCACGTGATCAGTGCATGATATCCACGTGATCAGTGCATGATCAGTCACGTGATCAGTGTATGATCAGCCACGTGAACAGTGCATGCTCAGTCACGTGATCAGGGCCTGCTGAGCTGCGTGATTACTGTCTGCTCATCTGCTTGACAATTGCCAGCTGAGCTGCATGATTCCTGCCTGTCATCTGCTTGACAATTGCCAGCTGTGCTGCGTAATTCCTGCCTGCTCAGCTGCTTGATTATTGCCAGCTGAGCAGCATGATTCCTCACAGCTGAGTTCCATGATTATTGCCTGCTGACTGTTTGATTCATGCCTACTCAGCTCTTTGTTTATTGCCTCCAGAGGCACATGATCAGTGTATGATAGCAAACATGATCAGCGCATGATCAGTCACATGATCAGCGCCATTAAGTCACGTGATCACTACATGATAGTCATGTGATCAGTCCATGCTCAGTCACGGTATCAGTGCATGATCAGCCACGTGATCAGTGCATGATAGCCACGTGATCAGTGCATGATCAGCCACGTGATCAGTGCATGATCAGCCACGTGATCAGTGCATGATTGCCACGTGATCAGTGCATGATCAGTCACGTGATCAGTGCATGATCAGTCACGTGATCAGTGCATGATCAGCCACGTGATCAGTGCATGATAGCCACGTGATCAGTGCATGATCAGTCACGTGATCAGTGCATGATCAGTCACGTGACCAGTACATGGTAGCTACGTGATCATTGCATGATCAGCCACGTGATAGTGCATGATAGCCACGTGATCAGTGCATGATCAGTCACGTGATCAGTGCATGATCAGTCATGTGATCAGTGCATGATCAGTCACGTGATCAGTGCATGATCAGCCACGTGATCAGTGCATGATAGCCACGTGATCAGTGCATGATCAGTCACGTGATCAGTGCATGATCAGTCACGTGATCAGTGCATGATAGCCACGTGATCAGTGCATGATCAGCCACGTGATCAGTGCATGATAGCCACGTGATCAGTGCATGATCAGTCACGTGATCAGTGCATGATCAGTCACGTGATCAGTGCATGATCAGCCACGTGATCAGTGCATGATAGTGCGTGATCAGTGCATGATCAGCCACGTGATCAGTGCATGATAGCCACGTGATCAGTGCATGATCAGTCACGTGATCAGTGCATGATCAGTCACGTGATCAGTGCATGATCAGCCACGTGATCAGTGCATGATCAGTCACGTGATCAGTGCATGATCAGTCACGTGATCAGTGCATGATCAGTACGTGATCAGTGCATGATCAGTCACGTGATCAGTGCATGATAGCCACGTGATCAGTGCATGATCAGCCACGTGATCAGTGCATGATCAGTCCACGTGATCAGTGCATGATCAGCCACGTGATCAGTGCATGATCAGCCACGTGATCAGTGCATGATCAGCCACGTGATCAGTGCATGTCAGTCAGTGTCAGTGCATGATAGCGCGTGATCAGTGCATGATCATCCGTGATCAGTGCATGATCAGCCACGTGATCAGTGCATGATAGCCACGTGATCAGTGCATGATCAGTCACGTGATCAGTGCATGATCAGCCACGTGATCAGTGCATGTTACGTGATCAGTGCATGATCAGCCACGTGATCAGTGCATGATAGCCACGTGATCAGTGCATGATCATCACGTGATCAGTGTGTGATCAGCCACGTGATCAGTGCATGCTCAGTCACGTGATCAGGGCCTGCTGAGCTGCGTGATTACTGTCTGCTCATCTGCTTGACAATTGCCAGCTGAGCTGCACGATTCCTGCCTGTCATCTGCTTGACAATTGCCACCTGTGCTGCATAATTCCTGCCTGCTCATCTGCTTGATTATTGCCAGCTGAGCAGCATGATTTCTCAGAGCTGAGTTCCATGATTATTGCCTGCTGACTGATTCCTGCCTACTCAGCTCTTTGTTCATTGCCTCCAGAGGCACATGATCAGTGTATGACAGCAAACATGATCAGCACATGATCAGTCACATGATCAGTGCATGATAAGCCACGTGATCAGTGCATGATCAGTCACGTGATCAGTGCATGATCAGTCACGTGATCAGTGCATGATAGCCACGTGATCAGTGCATGATCAGCCACGTGATCAGTGCATGATCAGTCACGTGATCAGTGCATGATCAGCCACGTGATCAGTGCATGATCAGACACGTGATCAGTGTATGATCAGCCACGTGATCAGTGCATGATAGCCAAGTGATCAGTGCATGATCAGTCACGTGATCAGTGTATGATCAGCCACGTGAACAGTGCATGCTCAGTCACGTGATCAGGGCCTGCTGAGCTGCGTGATTCCTGCCTGTCATCTGCTTGACAATTGCCAGCTGTGCTGCGTAATTCCTGCCTGCTCAGCTGCTTGATTATTGCCAGCTGAGCAGCATGATTCCTCACAGCTGAGTTCCATGATTATTGCCTGCTGACTGTTTGATTCATGCCTACTCAGCTCTTTGTTTATTGCCTCCAGAGGCACATGATCAGTGTATGATAGCAAACATGATCAGTGCATGATCAGTCACATGATCAGCCCATTAAGTCACGTGATCACTACATGATAGTCATGTGATCAGTCCATGCTCAGTCACGGTATCAGTGCATGATCAGCCACGTGATCAGTGCATGATAGCCACGTGATCAGTGCATGATCAGCCACGTGATCAGTGCATGATCATGTGATCAGTGCATGATTATTCACGTGATCAGTGCATGATCAGTCACGTGATCAGTGCATGACACGTGATCAGTGCATGATCCCGTGATCAGTGCATGTGCCATGTGATCAGTGCACTGATCACCTGTGATGCATGATCAGTCACGTGACCAGTACATGGTAGCTACATGATGTTGCATGATCAGCCACGTGATAGTGCATGATAGCACGTGATCAGTGCGTGATCAGTGCATGATCAGTCATGATCAGTGCATGATCAGTACGTGATCAGTGCATGATCAGCCACGTGATCAGTGCATGATAGCCACGTGATCAGTGCATGATCAGTCACGTGATCAGTGCATGATCAGTCACGTGATCAGTGCATGATAGCTGCGTGATCAGTGCATGATCAGCCACGTGATCAGTGCATGATAGCCACGTGATCAGTGCATGATCAGTCACGTGATCAGTGCATGATCAGTCACGTGATCAGTGCATGATCAGCCACGTGATCAGTGCATGATCAGTCACGTGATCAGTGCATGATAGCCACGTGATCAGTGCATGATCAGCCACGTGATCAGTGCATGATAGCCACGTGATCAGTGCATGATCAGTCACGTGATCAGTGCATGATCAGTCACGTGATCAGTGCATGATCAGCCACGTGATCAGTGCATGATCAATTACGTGATCAGTGCATGATCAGTCACGTGATCAGCATGATAGCTACGTGATCAGTGCATGATCAGCCACGTGATCAGTGCATGATAGCCACGTGATCAGTGCATGATCAGTCATGTGATGTGTGTGATCAGCCACGTGATCAGTGCATGATAGCCACGTGATCAGTGCATGATCAGCCACGTGATCAGTGCATGATCAGTCACGTGATCAGTGCATGATCAGCCGCGTGATCAGTGCATGATCAGTCATGATCAGTGCATGATAGCGTGATCAGTGCATGATCAGTCCCGTGATCAGTGCATGATCAGCCACGTGATCAGTGCATGATAGCCACGTGATCAGTGCATGATCAGTCACGTGATCAGTGCATGATAGCCACGTGATCAGTGCATGACAACACGTGATCAGTGCATGATCAGTCACGTGATCAGTGCATGATAGCCACGTGATCAGTGCATGATCAGTCACGTGATCAGTGTATGATCAGCCACGTGAACAGTGCATGCTCAGTCACGTGATCAGGGCCTGCTGAGCTGCGTGATTACTGTCTGCTCATCTGCTTGACAATTGCCAGCTGAGCTGCACGATTCCTGCCTGTCATCTGCTTGACAATTGCCAGCTGTGCTGCATAATTCCTGCCTGCTCAGCTGCTTGATTATTGCCAGCTGAGCAGCATGATTTCTCACAGCTGAGTTCCATGATTATAGCCTGCTGACTGATTCGTGCCTACTCAGCTCTTTGTTCATTGCCTCCAGAGGCACATGATCAGTGTATGATAGCAAACATGATCAGTGCATGATCAGTCACATGATCAGTGCATGATAAGCCACGTGATCAGTGCATGATCAGTCACGTGATCAGTGCATGATCAGCCACGTGATCAGTGCATGATCAGCCACGTGATCAGTGCATGATCAGCCACGTGATCAGTGCATGATCAGACACGTGATCAGTGCATGATCAGCCACGTGATCAGTGCATGATATCCAAGTGATCAGTGCATGATCAGTCACGTGATCAGTGTATGATCAGCCACGTGATCAGTGCATGATCAGTCACGTGATCAGGGCCTGCTGAGCTGCGTGATTACTGTCTGCTCATCTGCTTGACAATTGCCAGCTGAGCTGCATGATTCCTGCCTGTCATCTGCTTGACAATTGCCAGCTGTGCTGTGTAATTCCTGCCTGCTCAGCTGCTTGATTATTGCCAGCTGAGCAGCATGATTCCTCACAGCTGAGTTCCATGATTATTGCCTGCTGACTGTTTGATTCATGCCTACTCAGCTCTTTGTTTATTGCCTCCAGAGGCACATGATCAGTGTATGATAGCAAACATGATCAGTGCATGATCAGTCACATGATCAGCCCATTAAGTCACGTGATCACTACATGATAGTCATGTGATCAGTCCATGCTCAGTCACGGTATCAGTGCATGATCAGCCACGTGATCAGTGCATGATAGCCACGTGATCAGTGCATGATCAGCCACGTGATCAGTGCATGATCAGCCACGTGATCAGTGCATGATCCACGTGATCAGTGCATGATCAGTCACGTGATCAGTGCATGATCAGCCACGTGATCAGTGCATGATCAGCCACGTGATCAGTGCATGATAGCCACGTGATCAGTGCATGATCAGTCACGTGATCAGTGCATGATCAGTCACGTGACCAGTACATGGTAGCTACGTGATCAGTGCATGATCAGCCACGTGATCAGTGCATGATAGCCACGTGATCAGTGCATGATCAGTCACGTGATCAGTGCATGATCAGTCACGTGATCAGTGCATGATCAGCCACGTGATCAGTGCATGATCAGCCACGTGATCAGTGCATGATAGCCACGTGATCAGTGCATGATCAATTACGTGATCAGTGCATGATCAGTCACGTGATCAGTGCATGATAGCTGCGTGATCAGTGCATGATCAGCCACGTGATCAGTGCATGATAGCCACGTGATCAGTGCATGATCAGTCACGTGATCAGTGCATGATCAGTCACGTGATCAGTGCATGGTAGCTACGTGATCAGTGCATGATCAGCCACGTGATAGTGCATGATAGCCACGTGATCAGTGCATGATCAGTCACGTGATCAGTGCATGATCAGTCACGTGATCAGTGCATGATCAGTCACGTGATCAGTGCATGATCAGCCACGTGATCAGTGCATGATCAGTCACGTGATCAGTGCATGATAGCTGCGTGATCAGTGCATGATCAGCCACGTGATCAGTGCATGATAGCCGTGATCAGTGCATGATCAGTCACGTGATCAGTGCATGATCAGTCACGTGATCAGTGCATGATCAGCCACGTGATCAGTGCATGATCAGTCACGTGATCAGTGCATGATCAGTCACGTGATCAGTGCATGATAGCCACGTGATCAGTGCATGATCAGCCACGTGATCAGTGCATGATCAGCCGTGATCAGTGCATGATCAGTCACGTGATCAGTGTGATCAGCCACGTGATCAGTGCATGATATCCACGTGATCAGTGCATGATAGCCACGTGATCAGTGCATGATCAGTCACGTGATCAGTGCATGATCAGCCACGTGATCAGTGCATGATCAGTCACGTGATCAGTGCATGATAGCCGTGATCAGTGCATGATCAGTCCCGTGATCAGTGCATGATCAGCCACGTGATCAGTGCATGATAGCCACGTGATCAGTGCATGATCAGTCACGTGATCAGTGCATGATAGCCACGTGATCAGTGCATGACAGTTCGTGATCAGTGCATGATCAGCCACGTGATCAGTGCATGATAGCCACGTGATCAGTGCATGATCAGTCACGTGATCAGTGTATGATCAGCCACGTGATCAGTGCATGATCAGTCACGTGATCAGGGCCTGCTGAGCTGCGTGATTACTGTCTGCTCATCTGCTTGACAATTGCCAGCTGAGCTGCACGATTCCTGCCTGTCATCTCTTGACAATTGCCACCTGTGCTGCATAATTCCTGCCTGCTCAGCTGCTTGATTATTGCCAGCTGAGCAGCATGATTTCTCAGAGCTGAGTTCCATGATTATAGCCTGCTGACTGATTCCTGCCTACTCAGCTCTTTGTTCATTGCCTCCAGATGCACATGATCAGTGTGTGATACCAAACATGATCAGCGCATGATCAGTCACATGATCAGTGCATGATAAGCCACGTGATCAGTGCATGATCAGTCACGTGATCAGTGCATGATCAGTCACGTGATCAGTGCATGATCAGCCACGTGATCAGTGCATGATCAGCCACGTGATCAGTGCATGATCAGTCACGTGATCAGTGCATGATCAGCCACGTGATCAGTGCATGATCAGACACGTGAACAGTGTATGATCAGCCACGTGATCAGTGCATGATATCCACGTGATCAGTGCATGATCAGTCACGTGATCAGTGTATGATCAGCCACGTGAACAGTGCATGCTCAGTCACGTGATCAGGGCCTGCTGAGCTGCGTGATTACTGTCTGCTCATCTGCTTGACAATTGCCAGCTGAGCTGCATGATTCCTGCCTGTCATCTGCTTGACAATTGCCAGCTGTGCTGCGTAATTCCTGCCTGCTCAGCTGCTTGATTATTGCCAGCTGAGCAGCATGATTCCTCACAGCTGAGTTCCATGATTATTGCCTGCTGACTGTTTGATTCGTGCCTACTCAGCTCTTTGTTTATTGCCTCCAGAGGCACATGATCAGTGTATGATAGCAAACATGATCAGCGCATGATCAGTCACATGATCAGCGCCATTAAGTCACGTGATCACTACATGATAGTCATGTGATCAGTCCATGCTCAGTCACGGTATCAGTGCATGATCAGCCACGTGATCAGTGCATGATAGCCACGTGATCAGTGCATGATCAGCCACGTGATCAGTGCATGATCAGCCACGTGATCAGTGCATGATGCTCGTGATCAGTGCATGATCAGTCACGTGATCAGTGCATGATCAGTCACGTGATCAGTGCATGATCAGCCACGTGATCAGTGCATGATCAGCCACGTGATCAGTGCATGATCAGCTACGCATCAGTGCATGATCAGTCACGTGATCAGTGCATGATAGCTCGTGATCAGTGCATGATCAGCCACGTGATCAGTGCATGATAGCCACGTGATCAGTGCATGATCAGTCACGTGATCAGTGCATGATCAGTCACGTGATCAGTGCATGATCAGCCACGTGATCAGTGCATGATCAGTCACGTGATCAGTGCATGATAGCTGCGTGATCAGTGCATGATCAGCCACGTGATCAGTGCATGATAGCCACGTGATCAGTGCATGATCAGTCACGTGATCAGTGCATGATCAGTCACGTGATCAGTGCATGATCAGCCACGTGATCAGTGCATGATCAGTCGTGATCAGTGCATGATCAGTCACGTGATCAGTGCATGATAGCTACGTGATCAGTGCATGATCAGCCACGTGATCAGTGCATGATAGCCACGTGATCAGTGCATGATCAGTCACGTGATCAGTGCATGATCAGCCACGTGATCAGTGCATGATAGCCACGTGATCAGTGCATGATAGCCACGTGATCAGTGCATGATAGTCACGTGATCAGTGCATGATCAGCCACGTGATCAGTGCATGATGAGTCATGTGATCAGTGCATGATAGCGCGTGATCAGTGCATGATCAGTCCCGTGATCAGTGCATGATCAGCCACGTGATCAGTGCATGATAGCCACGTGATCAGTGCATGATCAGTCACGTGATCAGTGCATGATAGCCACGTGATCAGTGCATGACAATCACGTGATCAGTGCATGATCAGTCACGTGATCAGTGCATGATAGCCACGTGATCAGTGCATGATCAGTCACGTGATCAGTGTGTGATCAGCCACGTGAACAGTGCATGCTCAGTCACGTGATCAGGGCCTGCTGAGCTGCGTGATTACTGTCTGCTCATCTGCTTGACAATTGCCAGCTGAGCTGCACGATTCCTGCCTGTCATCTGCTTGACAATTGCCACCTGTGCTGCATAATTCCTGCCTGCTCAGCTGCTTGATTATTGCCAGCTGAGCAGCATGATTTCTCAGAGCTGAGTTCCATGATTATAGCCTGCTGACTGATTCGTGCCTACTCAGCTCTTTGTTCATTGCCTCCAGATGCACATGATCAGTGTATGACACCAAACATGATCAGCACATGATCAGTCACATGATCAATGCATGATAAGCCACGTGATCAGTGCATGATCAGTCACGTGATCAGTGCATGATCAGTCACGTGATCAGTGCATGATCAGCCACGTGATCAGTGCATGATCAGCCACGTGATCAGTGCATGATCAGTCACGTGATCAGTGCATGATCAGCCACGTGATCAGTGCATGATCAGACACGTGATCAGTGCATGATCAGCCACGTGATCAGTGCATGATATCCACGTGATCAGTGCATGATCAGTCACGTGATCAGTGTATGATCAGCCACGTGAACAGTGCATGCTCAGTCACGTGATCAGGGCCTGCTGAGCTGCGTGATTACTGTCTGCTCATCTGCTTGACAATTGCCAGCTGAGCTGCATGATTCCTGCCTGTCATCTGCTTGACAATTGCCAGCTGTGCTGTGTAATTCCTGCCTGCTCAGCTGCTTGATTATTGCCAGCTGAGCAGCATGATTCCTCACAGCTGAGTTCCATGATTATTGCCTGCTGACTGTTTGATTCATGCCTACTCAGCTCTTTGTTTATTGCCTCCAGAGGCACATGATCAGTGTATGATAGCAAACATGATCAGTGCATGATCAGTCACATGATCAGCGCCATTAAGTCACGTGATCACTACATGATAGTCATGTGATCAGTCCATGCTCAGTCACGGTATCAGTGCATGATCAGCCACGTGATCAGTGCATGATAGCCACGTGATCAGTGCATGATCAGCCACGTGATCAGTGCATGATCAGCCACGTGATCAGTGCATGATTGCCACGTGATCAGTGCATGATCAGTCACGTGATCAGTGCATGATCAGGCACGTGATCAGTGCATGATCAGCCACGTGATCAGTGCATGATAGCCACGTGATCAGTGCATGATCAGTCACGTGATCAGTGCATGATCAGTCACGTGACCAGTACATGGTAGCTACGTGATCATTGCATGATCAGCCACGTGATAGTGCATGATAGCCACGTGATCAGTGCATGATCAGTCACGTGATCAGTGCATGATCAGTCATGTGATCAGTGCATGATCAGGCACGTGATCAGTGCATGATCAGCCACGTGATCAGTGCATGATAGCCACGTGATCAGTGCATGATCAGTTACGTGATCAGTGCATGATCAGTCACGTGATCAGTGCATGATAGCTACGTGATCAGTGCATGATCAGCCACGTGATCAGTGCATGATAGCCACGTGATCAGTGCATGATCAGTCACGTGATCAGTGCATGATCAGTCACGTGATCAGTGCATGATCAGCCACGTGATCAGTGCATGATAGCTGCGTGATCAGTGCATGATCAGCCACGTGATCAGTGCATGATAGCCACGTGATCAGTGCATGATCAGTCACGTGATCAGTGCATGATCAGTCACGTGATCAGTGCATGATCAGCCACGTGATCAGTGCATGATCAGTCACGTGATCAGTGCATGATCAGTCACGTGATCAGTGCATGATAGCCACGTGATCAGTGCATGATCAGCCACGTGATCAGTGCATGATAGCCACGTGATCAGTGCATGATAGCCACGTGATCAGTGCATGATCAGCCACGTGATCAGTGCATGATCAGTCACGTGATCAGTGCATGATCAGCCACGTGATCAGTGCATGTCAGTCATGTGATCAGTGCATGATAGCCACGTGATCAGTGCATGATCAGTCCCGTGATCAGTGCATGATCAGCCACGTGATCAGTGCATGATAGCCACGTGATCAGTGCATGATCAGTCACGTGATCAGTGCATGATCAGCCACGTGATCAGTGCATGCAGTCACGTGATCAGTGCATGATCAGCCACGTGATCAGTGCATGATAGCCACGTGATCAGTGCATGATCAGTCACGTGATCAGTGTATGATCAGCCACGTGAACAGTGCATGCTCAGTCACGTGATCAGGGCCTGCTGAGCTGCGTGATTACTGTCTGCTCATCTGCTTGACAATTGCCAGCTGAGCTGTACGATTCCTGCCTGTCATCTGCTTGACAATTGCCACCTGTGCTGCATAATTCCTGCCTGCTCATCTGCTTGATTATTGCCAGCTGAGCAGCATGATTTCTCAGAGCTGAGTTCCATGATTATAGCCTGCTGACTGATTCCTGCCTACTCAGCTCTTTGTTCATTGCCTCCAGATGCACATGATCAGTGTGTGACACCAAACATGATCAGCGCATGATCAGTCACATGATCAGTGCATGATAAGCCACGTGATCAGTGCATGATCAGTCACGTGATCAGTGCATGATCAGTCACGTGATCAGTGCATGATCAGCCACGTGATCAGTGCATGATCAGCCACGTGATCAGTGCATGATCAGTCACGTGATCAGTGCATGATCAGCCACGTGATCAGTGCATGATCAGACACGTGATCAGTGTATGATCAGCCACGTGATCAGTGCATGATATCCACGTGATCAGTGCATGATCAGTCACGTGATCAGTGTATGATCAGCCACGTGAACAGTGCATGCTCAGTCACGTGATCAGGGCCTGCTGAGCTGCGTGATTCCTGCCTGTCATCTGCTTGACAATTGCCAGCTGTGCTGTGTAATTCCTGCCTGCTCAGCTGCTTGATTATTGCCAGCTGAGCAGCATGATTCCTCACAGCTGAGTTCCATGATTATTGCCTGCTGACTGTTTGATTCATGCCTACTCAGCTCTTTGTTTATTGCCTCCAGAGGCACATGATCAGTGTATGATAGCAAACATGATCAGCGCATGATCAGTCACATGATCAGCGCCATTAAGTCACGTGATCACTACATGATAGTCATGTGATCAGTCCATGCTCAGTCACGGTATCAGTGCATGATCAGCCACGTGATCAGTGCATGATAGCCACGTGATCAGTGCATGATCAGCCACGTGATCAGTGCATGATCAGCCACGTGATCAGTGCATGATTGCCACGTGATCAGTGCATGATCAGTCACGTGATCAGTGCATGATCAGGCACGTGATCAGTGCATGATCAGCCACGTGATCAGTGCATGATAGCCACGTGATCAGTGCATGATCAGTCACCTGATGGGTGCATGATCAGTCACGTGACCAGTACATGGTAGCTACGTGATCATTGCATGATCAGCCACGTGATAGTGCATGATAGCCACGTGATCAGTGCGTGATCAGTGCATGATCAGTCATGTGATCAGTGCATGATCAGCCACGTGATCAGTGCATGATCAGCCACGTGATCAGTGCATGATAGCCACGTGATCAGTGCATGATCAGTCACGTGATCAGTGCATGATCAGTCACGTGATCAGTGCATGATAGCTGCGTGATCAGTGCATGATCAGCCACGTGATCAGTGCATGATAGCCACGTGATCAGTGCATGATCAGTCACGTGATCAGTGCATGATCAGTCACGTGATCAGTGCATGATCAGCCACGTGATCAGTGCATGATCAGTCACGTGATCAGTGCATGATAGCTGCGTGATCAGTGCATGATCAGCCACGTGATCAGTGCATGATAGCCACGTGATCAGTGCATGATCAGTCACGTGATCAGTGCATGATCAGTCACGTGATCAGTGCATGATCAGCCACGTGATCAGTGCATGATCAATTACGTGATCAGTGCATGATCAGTCACGTGATCAGTGCATGATAGCCACGTGATCAGTGCATGATCAGCCACGTGATCAGTGCATGATAGCCACGTGATCAGTGCATGATCAGTCACGTGATCAGTGCATGATCAGCCACGTGATCAGTGCATGATAGCCACGTGATCAGTGCATGATAGCCACGTGATCAGTGCATGATAGTCACGTGATCAGTGCATGATCAGCCACGTGATCAGTGCATGATCAGTCATGTGTCAGTGCATGATAGCCGTGATCAGTGCATGATCAGTCCCGTGATCAGTGCATGATCAGCCACGTGATCAGTGCATGATAGCCACGTGATCAGTGCATGATCAGTCACGTGATCAGTGCATGATCAGCCACGTGATCAGTGCATGACAGTCACGTGATCAGTGCATGATCAGCCACGTGATCAGTGCATGATAGCCACGTGATCAGTGCATGATCAGTCACGTGATCAGTGTATGATCAGCCACGTGAACAGTGCATGCTCAGTCACGTGATCAGGGCCTGCTGAGCTGCGTGATTACTGTCTGCTCATCTGCTTGACAATTGCCAGCTGAGCTGCACGATTCCTGCCTGTCATCTGCTTGACAATTGCCACCTGTGCTGCATAATTCCTGCCTGCTCATCTGCTTGATTATTGCAGCTGAGCAGCATGATTTCTCAGAGCTGAGTTCCATGATTATAGCCTGCTGACTGATTCCTGCCTACTCAGCTCTTTGTTCATTGCCTCCAGATGCACATGATCAGTGTATGACACCAAACATGATCAGCGCATGATCAGTCACATGATCAGTGCATGATAAGCCACGTGATCAGTGCATGATCAGTCACGTGATCAGTGCATGATCAGCCACGTGATCAGTGCATGATCAGCCACGTGATCAGTGCATGATCAGCACGTGATCAGTGCATGATCAGACACGTGATCAGTGCATGATCAGCCACGTGATCAGTGCATGATATCCACGTGATCAGTGCATGATCAGTCACGTGATCAGTGTATGATCAGCCACGTGATCAGTGCATGCTCAGTCACGTGATCAGGGCCTGCTGAGCTGCGTGATTACTGTCTGCTCATCTGCTTGACAATTGCCAGCTGAGCTGCATGATTCCTGCCTGTCATCTGCTTGACAATTGCCAGCTGTGCTGTGTAATTCCTGCCTGCTCAGCTGCTTGATTATTGCCAGCTGAGCAGCATGATTCCTCACAGCTGAGTTCCATGATTATTGCCTGCTGACTGTTTGATTCATGCCTACTCAGCTCTTTGTTTATTGCCTCCAGAGGCACATGATCAGTGTATGATAGCAAACATGATCAGTGCATGATCAGTCACATGATCAGCGCCATTAAGTCACGTGATCACTGCATGATAGTCATGTGATCAGTCCATGCTCAGTCACGGTATCAGTGCATGATCAGCCACGTGATCAGTGCATGAGCCACGTGATCAGTGCATGATAGCCACGTGATCAGTGCATGATCAGCCACGTGATCAGTGCATGATCAGCCACGTGATCAGTGCATGATCAGTCACGTGATCAGTGCATGATCAGGCACGTGATCAGTGCATGATCAGCCACGTGATCAGTGCATGATAGCCACGTGATCAGTGCATGATCAGTCACGTGATCAGTGCATGATCATCACGTGACCAGTGCATGGTAGCTACGTGATCAGTGCATGATCAGCCACGTGATCAGTGCATGATAGCCACGTGATCAGTGCATGATCAGTCACGTGATCAGTGCATGATCAGTCACGTGATCAGTGCATGATCAGCCACGTGATCAGTGCATGATCAGCCACGTGATCAGTGCATGATAGCCACGTGATCAGTGCATGATCAATCACGTGATCAGTGCATGATCAGTCACGTGATCAGTGCATGATAGCTGCGTGATCAGTGCATGATCAGCCACGTGATCAGTGCATGATAGCCACGTGATCAGTGCATGATCAGTCACGTGATCAGTGCATGATCAGTCACGTGATCAGTGCATGGTAGCTACGTGATCATTGCATGATCAGCCACGTGATCAGTGCATGATAGCCACGTGATCAGTGCATGATCAGTCACGTGATCAGTGCATGATCAGTCACGTGATCAGTGCATGATCAGTCACGTGATCAGTGCATGATCAGCCACGTGATCAGTGCATGATCAGTCACGTGATCAGTGCATGATAGCTGCGTGATCAGTGCATGATCAGCCACGTGATCAGTGCATGATAGCCACGTGATCAGTGCATGATCAGTCACGTGATCAGTGCATGATCAGTCACGTGATCAGTGCATGATCAGCCACGTGATCAGTGCATGATCAGTCACGTGATCAGTGCATGATCAGTCACGTGATCAGTGCATGATAGCTACGTGATCAGTGCATGATCAGCCACGTGATCAGTGCATGATAGCCACGTGATCAGTGCATGATCAGTCACGTGATCAGTGTATGATCAGCCACGTGATCAGTGCATGATAGCCACGTGATCAGTGCATGATAGCCACGTGATCAGTGCATGATCAGTCACGTGATCAGTGCATGATCAGCCACGTGATCAGTGCATGATCAGTCACGTGATCAGTGCATGATAGCCCGTGATCAGTGCATGATCAGTCCCGTGATCAGTGCATGATCAGCCACGTGATCAGTGCATGATAGCCACGTGATCAGTGCATGATCAGTCACGTGATCAGTGCATGATCAGCCACGTGATCAGTGCATGACAATCACGTGATCAGTGCATGATCAGTCCACGTGATCAGTGCATGATAGCCACGTGATCAGTGCATGATCAGTCACGTGATCAGTGTGTGATCAGCCACGTGAACAGTGCATGATCAGTCACGTGATCAGGGCCTGCTGAGCTGCGTGATTACTGTCTGCTCATCTGCTTGACAATTGCCAGCTGAGCTGTACGATTCCTGCCTGTCATCTGCTTGACAATTGCCACCTGTGCTGCATAATTCCTGCCTGCTCATCTGCTTGATTATTGCCAGCTGAGCAGCATGATTTCTCAGAGCTGAGTTCCATGATTATAGCCTGCTGACTGATTCTGCCTACTCAGCTCTTTGTTCATTGCCTCCAGATGCACATGATCAGTGTATGACACCAAACATGATCAGTGCATGATCAGTCACATGATCAGTGCATGATAAGCCACGTGATCAGTGCATGATCAGTCACGTGATCAGTGCATGATCAGCCACGTGATCAGTGCATGATCAGTCACGTGATCAGTGCATGATCAGCCACGTGATCAGTGCATGGTCAGACACGTGAACAGTGTATGATCAGCCACGTGATCAGTGCATGATATCCAAGTGATCAGTGCATGATCAGTCACGTGATCAGTGTATGATCAGCCACGTGAACAGTGCATGCTCAGTCACGTGATCAGGGCCTGCTGAGCTGCGTGATTACTGTCTGCTCATCTGCTTGACAATTGCCAGCTGAGCTGCATGATTCCTGCCTGTCATCTGCTTGACAATTGCCAGCTGTGCTGCGTAATTCCTGCCTGCTCAGCTGCTTGATTATTGCCAGCTGAGCAGCATGATTCCTCACAGCTGAGTTCCATGATTATTGCCTGCTGACTGTTTGATTCGTGCCTACTCAGCTCTTTGTTTATTGCCTCCAGAGGCACATGATCAGTGTATGATAGCAAACATGATCAGCGCATGATCAGTCACATGATCAGCGCCATTAAGTCACGTGATCACTACATGATAGTCATGTGATCAGTCCATGCTCAGTCACGGTATCAGTGCATGATCAGCCACGTGATCAGTGCATGATAGCCACGTGATCAGTGCATGATCAGCCACGTGATCAGTGCATGATCAGCCACGTGATCAGTGCATGATTGCACGTGATCAGTGCATGATCAGTCACGTGATCAGTGCATGATCAGCCACGTGATCAGTGCATGATCAGCCACGTGATCAGTGCATGATAGCCACGTGATCAGTGCATGATCAGTCACCTGATCAGTGCATGATCAGTCACGTGACCAGTACATGGTAGCTACGTGATCATTGCATGATCAGCCACGTGATAGTGCATGATAGCCACGTGATCAGTGCATGATCAGTCACGTGATCAGTGCATGATCAGTCACGTGATCAGTGCATGATCAGCCACGTGATCAGTGCATGATCAGCCACGTGATCAGTGCATGATAGCCACGTGATCAGTGCATGATCAGTCACGTGATCAGTGCATGATCAGTCACGTGATCAGTGCATGATAGCTACGTGATCAGTGCATGATCAGCCACGTGATCAGTGCATGATAGCCACGTGATCAGTGCATGATCAGTCACGTGATCAGTGCATGATCAGTCACGTGATCAGTGCATGATCAGCCACGTGATCAGTGCATGATCAGTCACGTGATCAGTGCATGATAGCTACGTGATCAGTGCATGATCAGCCACGTGATCAGTGCATGATAGCCACGTGATCAGTGCATGATCAGTCCGTGATCAGTGCATGATCAGTCACGTGATCAGTGCATGATCAGTCACGTGATCAGTGCATGATCAGCCACGTGATCAGTGCATGATCAGTCACGTGATCAGTGCATGATAGCTGCGTGATCAGTGCATGATCAGCCACGTGATCAGTGCATGATAGCCACGTGATCAGTGCATGATCAGTCACGTGATCAGTGCATGATCAGTCACGTGATCAGTGCATGATCAGCCACGTGATCAGTGCATGATCAATCACGTGATCAGTGCATGATCAGTCACGTGATCAGTGCATGATAGCTACGTGATCAGTGCATGATCAGCCACGTGATCAGTGCATGATAGCCACGTGATCAGTGCATGATCAGTCACGTGATCAGTGTATGATCAGCCACGTGATCAGTGCATGATAGCCACGTGATCAGTGCATGATCAGCCACGTGATCAGTGCATGATCAGTCACGTGATCAGTGCATGATCAGCCACGTGATCAGTGCATGATCAGTCATGTGTCAGTGCATGATAGCCCGTGATCAGTGCATGATCAGTCCCGTGATCAGTGCATGATCAGCCACGTGATCAGTGCATGATAGCCACGTGATCAGTGCATGATCAGTCACGTGATCAGTGCATGATAGCCACGTGATCAGTGCATGACAGTCACGTGATCAGTGCATGATCAGTCACGTGATCAGTGCATGATAGCCACGTGATCAGTGCATGATCAGTCACGTGATCAGTGTATGATCAGCCACGTGAACAGTGCATGCTCAGTCACGTGATCAGGGCCTGCTGAGCTGCGTGATTACTGTCTGCTCATCTGCTTGACAATTGCCAGCTGAGCTGCACGATTCCTGCCTGTCATCTGCTTGACAATTGCCACCTGTGCTGCATAATTCCTGCCTGCTCATCTGCTTGATTATTGCCAGCTGAGCAGCATGATTTCTCAGAGCTGAGTTCCATGATTATAGCCTGCTGACTGATTCCTGCCTACTCAGCTCTTTGTTCATTGCCTCCAGATGCACATGATCAGTGTATGACAGCAAACATGATCAGCGCATGATCAGTCACATGATCAGTGCATGATAAGCCACGTGATCAGTGCATGATCAGTCACGTGATCAGTGCATGATCAGTCACGTGATCAGTGCATGATCAGCCACGTGATCAGTGCATGATCAGCCACGTGATCAGTGCATGATCAGTCACGTGATCAGTGCATGATCAGCCACGTGATCAGTGCATGATCAGACACGTGATCAGTGCATGATCAGCCACGTGATCAGTGCATGATATCCACGTGATCAGTGCATGATCAGTCACGTGATCAGTGTATGATCAGCCACGTGATCAGTGCATGCTCAGTCACGTGATCAGGGCCTGCTGAGCTGCGTGATTCCTGCCTGTCATCTGCTTGACAATTGCCAGCTGTGCTGTGTAATTCCTGCCTGCTCAGCTGCTTGATTATTGCCAGCTGAGCAGCATGATTCCTCACAGCTGAGTTCCATGATTATTGCCTGCTGACTGTTTGATTCATGCCTACTCAGCTCTTTGTTTATTGCCTCCAGAGGCACATGATCAGTGTATGATAGCAAACATGATCAGTGCATGATCAGTCACATGATCAGCGCCATTAAGTCACGTGATCACTACATGATAGTCATGTGATCAGTCCATGCTCAGTCACGGTATCAGTGCATGATCAGCCACGTGATCAGTGCATGATAGCCACGTGATCAGTGCATGATCAGTCACGTGATCAGTGCATGATCAGTCACGTGATCAGTGCATGATAGCTACGTGATCAGTGCATGATCAGCCACGTGATCAGTGCATGATAGCCACGTGATCAGTGCATGATCAGTCACGTGATCAGTGCATGATCAGTCACGTGATCAGTGCATGATCAGCACGTGATCAGTGCATGATCAGCCACGTGATCAGTGCATGATAGCCACGTGATCAGTGCATGATCAGTCACGTGATCAGTGCATGATCAGTCACGTGACCAGTACATGGTAGCTGCGTGATCAGTGCATGATCAGCCACGTGATCAGTGCATGATAGCCACGTGATCAGTGCATGATCAGTCACGTGATCAGTGCATGATCAGTCACGTGATCAGTGCATGATAGCCACGTGATCAGTGCATGATCAGCCACGTGATCAGTGCATGATAGCCACGTGATCAGTGCATGATCAGTCACGTGATCAGTGCATGATCAGTCACGTGATCAGTGCATGATCAGCCACGTGATCAGTGCATGATCAGCCACGTGATCAGTGCATGATCAGTCACGTGATCAGTGCATGGTAGCTACGTGATCAGTGCATGATCAGCCACGTGATCAGTGCATGATAGCCACGTGATCAGTGCATGATCAGTCACGTGATCAGTGTGTGATCAGCCACGTGATCAGTGCATGATCAGTCACGTGATCAGTGCCTGCTGAGCTGCGTGATTACTGTCTGCTCATCTGCTTGACAATTGCCAGCTGAGCTGTACGATTCCTGCCTGTCATCTCCTTGACAATTGCCACCTGTGCTGCATGATTCCTGCCTGCTCATCTACTTGATCATTGCCAGCTGAGCAGCATGATTTCTCAGAGCTGAGTTCCATGATTATAGCCTGCTGACTGATTCCTGCCTACTCAGCTCTTTGTTCATTGCCTCCAGATGCACATGATCAGTGTGTGACACCAAACATGATCAGTGCATGATCAGTCACATGATCAGTGCATGATCAGCCACGTGATCAGTGCATGATCAGCCACGTGATCAGTGCATGATCAGCCACGTGATCAGTGCATGATCAGTCACGTGATCAGTGCATGATCAGCCACGTGATCAGTGCATGGTCAGACACGTGAACAGTGTATGATCAGCCACGTGATCAGTGCATGATATCCAAGTGATCAGTGCATGATCAATCACGTGATCAGTGTATGATCAGCCACGTGAACAGTGCATGCTCAGTCACGTGATCAGGGCCTGCTGAGCTGCGTGATTACTGTCTGCTCATCTGCTTGACAATTGCCAGCTGAGCTGCATGATTCCTGCCTGTCATCTGCTTGACAATTGCCAGCTGTGCTGCGTAATTCCTGCCTGCTCAGCTGCTTGATTATTGCCAGCTGAGCAGCATGATTCCTCACAGCTGAGTTCCATGATTATTGCCTGCTGACTGTTTGATTCGTGCCTACTCAGCTCTTTGTTTATTGCCTCCAGAGGCACATGATCAGTGTATGATAGCAAACATGATCAGCGCATGATCAGTCACATGATCAGCGCCATTAAGTCACGTGATCACTACATGATAGTCATGTGATCAGTCCATGCTCAGTCACGGTATCAGTGCATGATCAGCCACGTGATCAGTGCATGATAGCCACGTGATCAGTGCATGATAGCCACGTGATCAGTGCATGATCAGCCACGTGATCAGTGCATGATTGCTACGTGATCAGTGCATGATCAGTCACGTGATCAGTGCATGATCAGGCACGTGATCAGTGCATGATCAGCCACGTGATCAGTGCATGATAGCCACGTGATCAGTGCATGATCAGTCACCTGATGGGTGCATGATCAGTCACGTGACCAGTACATGGTAGCTACATGATCATTGCATGATCAGCCACGTGAGTAGTGCATGATAGCCACGTGATCAGTGCATGATCAGTCACGTGATCAGTGCATGATCAGTCATGTGATCAGTGCATGATCAGTCACGTGATCAGTGCATGATCAGCCACGTGATCAGTGCATGATAGCCACGTGATCAGTGCATGATCAGTCACGTGATCAGTGCATGATCAGTCACGTGATCAGTGCATGATAGCCACGTGATCAGTGCATGATCAGCCACGTGATCAGTGCATGATAGCCACGTGATCAGTGCATGATCAGTCACGTGATCAGTGCATGATCAGTCACGTGATCAGTGCATGATCAGCCACGTGATCAGTGCATGATCAGTCACGTGATCAGTGCATGATAGCTGCGTGATCAGTGCATGATCAGCCACGTGATCAGTGCATGATAGCCACGTGATCAGTGCATGATCAGTCACGTGATCAGTGCATGATCAGTCACGTGATCAGTGCATGATCAGCCACGTGATCAGTGCATGATCAATTACGTGATCAGTGCATGATCAGTCACGTGATCAGTGCATGATAGCTACGTGATCAGTGCATGATCAGCCACGTGATCAGTGCATGATAGCCACGTGATCAGTGCATGATCAGTCACGTGATCGTGTATGATCAGCCACGTGATCAGTGCATGATAGCCACGTGATCAGTGCATGATAGCCACGTGATCAGTGCATGATCAGTCACGTGATCAGTGCATGATCATCCACGTGATCAGTGCATGTCAGTCACGTGTCAGTGCATGATAGCCCGTGATCAGTGCATGATCAGTCCCGTGATCAGTGCATGATCAGCCACGTGATCAGTGCATGATAGCCACGTGATCAGTGCATGATCAGTCACGTGATCAGTGCATGATAGCCACGTGATCAGTGCATGCAATTACGTGATCAGTGCATGATCAGTCACGTGATCAGTGCATGAGCCACGTGATCAGTGCATGATCAGTCACGTGATCAGTGTGTGATCAGCCACGTGAACAGTGCATGCTCAGTCACGTGATCAGGGCCTGCTGAGCTGCGTGATTACTGTCTGCTCATCTGCTTGACAATTGCCAGCTGAGCTGCACGATTCCTGCCTGTCATCTGCTTGACAATTGCCACCTGTGCTGCATAATTCCTGCCTGCTCAGCTGCTTGATTATTGCCAGCTGAGCAGCATGATTTCTCAGAGCTGAGTTCCATGATTATTGCCTGCTGACTGATTCCTGCCTACTCAGCTCTTTGTTCATTGCCTCCAGATGCACATGATCAGTGTATGATAGCAAACATGATCAGTGCATGATCAGTCACATGATCAGTGCATGATAAGCCACGTGATCAGTGCATGATCAGTCACGTGATCAGTGCATGATCAGTCACGTGATCAGTGCATGATCAGCCACGTGATCAGTGCATGATCAGCCACGTGATCAGTGCATGATCAGTCACGTGATCAGTGCATGATCAGCCACGTGATCAGTGCATGATCAGACACGTGATCAGTGCATGATCAGCCACGTGATCAGTGCATGATAGCCACGTGATCAGTGCATGATCAGTCACGTGATCAGTGTATGATCAGCCACGTGATCAGTGCATGCTCAGTCACGTGATCAGTGCATGCTGAGCTGCGTGATTCCTGCCTGTCATCTGCTTGACAATTGCCAGCTGTGCTGTGTAATTCCTGCCTGCTCAGCTGCATGATTATTGCCAGCTGAGCAGCATGATTCCTCACAGCTGAGTTCCATGATTATTGCCTGCTGACTGTTTGATTCATGCCTACTCAGCTCTTTGTTTATTGCCTCCAGAGGCACATGATCAGTGTATGATAGCAAACATGATCAGTGCATGATCAGTCACATGATCAGCCCATTAAGTCACGTGATCACTGCATGATAGTCATGTGATCAGTCCATGCTCAGTCACGGTATCAGTGCATGATCAGCCACGTGATCAGTGCATGATAGCCACGTGATCAGTGCATGATCAGCCACGTGATCAGTGCATGATCAGCCACGTGATCAGTGCATGATCAGCTACGTGATCAGTGCATGATCAGTCACGTGATCAGTGCATGATCAGGCACGTGATCAGTGCATGATCAGCCACGTGATCAGTGCATGATAGCCACGTGATCAGTGCATGATCAGTCACGTGATCAGTGCATGATCAGTCACGTGACAGTGCATGGTAGCTACGTGATCAGTGCATGATCAGCCACGTGATCAGTGCATGATAGCCACGTGATCAGTGCATGATCAGTCACGTGATCAGTGCATGATCAGTCACGTGATCAGTGCATGATCAGCCACGTGATCAGTGCATGATAGCCACGTGATCAGTGCATGATCAATTACGTGATCAGTGCATGATCAGTCACGTGATCAGTGCATGATAGCTGCGTGATCAGTGCATGATCAGCCACGTGATCAGTGCATGATAGCCACGTGATCAGTGCATGATCAGTCACGTGATCAGTGCATGATCAGTCACGTGATCAGTGCATGATCAGCCACGTGATCAGTGCATGATCAGTCACGTGATCAGTGCATGATAGCTGCGTGATCAGTGCATGATCAGCCACGTGATCAGTGCATGATAGCCACGTGATCAGTGCATGATCAGTCACGTGATCAGTGCATGATCAGTCACGTGATCAGTGCATGATCAGCCACGTGATCAGTGCATGATCAGTCACGTGATCAGTGCATGATCAGTCACGTGATCAGTGCATGATAGCTACGTGATCAGTGCATGATCAGCCACGTGATCAGTGCATGATAGCCACGTGATCAGTGCATGATCAGTCACGTGATCAGTGCATGATCAGCCACGTGATCAGTGCATGATATCCACGTGATCAGTGCATGATAGCCACGTGATCAGTGCATGATAGTCACGTGATCAGTGCATGATCATCCACGTGATCAGTGCATGTCAGTCATGTGTCAGTGCATGATAGCGCGTGATCAGTGCATGATCAGTCACGTGATCAGTGCATGATCAGCCACGTGATCAGTGCATGATAGCCACGTGATCAGTGCATGATCAGTCACGTGATCAGTGCATGATAGCCACGTGATCAGTGCATGACAGTTACGTGATCAGTGCATGATCAGTCACGTGATCAGTGCATGATAGCCACGTGATCAGTGCATGATCAGTCACGTGATCAGTGTGTGATCAGCCACGTGATCAGTGCATGATCAGTCACGTGATCAGTGCCTGCTGAGCTGCGTGATTACTGTCTGCTCATCTGCTTGACAATTGCCAGCTGAGCTGTACGATTCCTGCCTGTCATCTGCTTGACAATTGCCACCTGTGCTGCATAATTCCTGCCTGCTCATCTACTTGATTATTGCCAGCTGAGCAGCATGATTTCTCAGAGCTGAGTTCCATGATTATAGCCTGCTGACTGATTCCTGCCTACTCAGCTCTTTGTTCATTGCCTCCAGATGCACATGATCAGTGTATGACACCAAACATGATCAGCGCATGATCAGTCACATGATCAGTGCATGATAAGCCACGTGATCAGTGCATGATCAGTCACGTGATCAGTGCATGATCAGCCACGTGATCAGTGCATGATCAGTCACGTGATCAGTGCATGATCAGCCACGTGATCAGTGCATGGTCAGACACGTGAACAGTGTATGATCAGCCACGTGATCAGTGCATGATATCCAAGTGATCAGTGCATGATCAGTCACGTGATCAGTGTATGATCAGCCACGTGAACAGTGCATGCTCAGTCACGTGATCAGGGCCTGCTGAGCTGCGTGATTACTGTCTGCTCATCTGCTTGACAATTGCCAGCTGAGCTGCATGATTCCTGCCTGTCATCTGCTTGACAATTGCCAGCTGTGCTGCGTAATTCCTGCCTGCTCAGCTGCTTGATTATTGCCAGCTGAGCAGCATGATTCCTCACAGCTGAGTTCCATGATTATTGCCTGCTGACTGTTTGATTCGTACTCAGCTCTTTGTTTATTGCCTCCAGAGGCACATGATCAGTGTATGATAGCAAACATGATCAGTGCATGATCAGTCACATGATCAGCGCCATTAAGTCACGTGATCACTACATGATAGTCATGTGATCAGTCCATGCTCAGTCACGGTATCAGTGCATGATCAGCCACGTGATCAGTGCATGATAGCCACGTGATCAGTGCATGATCAGCCACGTGATCAGTGCATGATCAGCCACGTGATCAGTGCATGATTGCCACGTGATCAGTGCATGATCAGTCACGTGATCAGTGCATGATCAGGCACGTGATCAGTGCATGATCAGCCACGTGATCAGTGCATGATAGCCACGTGATCAGTGCATGATCAGTCACGTGATCAGTGCATGATCAGTCACGTGACCAGTACATGGTAGCTACGTGATCATTGCATGATCAGCCACGTGATAGTGCATGATAGCCACGTGATCAGTGCATGATCAGTCACGTGATCAGTGCATGATCAGTCATGTGATCAGTGCATGATCAGTCACGTGATCAGTGCATGATCAGCCACGTGATCAGTGCATGATAGCCACGTGATCAGTGCATGATCAATTACGTGATCAGTGCATGATCAGTCACGTGACCAGTACATGGTAGCTACGTGATCAGTGCATGATCAGCCACGTGATCAGTGCATGATAGCCACGTGATCAGTGCATGATCAGTCACGTGATCAGTGCATGATCAGTCACGTGATCAGTGCATGATCAGCCACGTGATCAGTGCATGATCAGTCACGTGACCAGTGCATGGTAGCTACGTGATCATTGCATGATCAGCCACGTGAGCAGTGCATGATAGCCACGTGATCAGTGCATGATCAGTCACGTGATCAGTGCATGATCAGCCACGTGATCAGTGCATGATCAGCCACGTGATCAGTGCATGATCAGCCACGTGATCAGTGCATGATCAGCCACGTGATCAGTGCATGATAGCCACGTGATCAGTGCATGATCAGCCACGTGATCAGTGCATGATCAGCCACGTGATCAGTGCATGATCAGCCACGTGAACAGTGTATGATCAGCCACGTGATCAGTGCATGATATCCAAGTGATCAGTGCATGATCAATCACGTGATCAGTGTATGATCAGCCACGTGAACAGTGCATGCTCAGTCACGTGATCAGGGCCTGCTGAGCTGCGTGATTACTGTCTGCTCATCTGCTTGACAATTGCCAGCTGAGCTGCACGATTCCTGCCTGTCATCTGCTTGACAATTGCCAGCTGTGCTGCGTAATTCCTGCCTGCTCAGCTGCTTGATTATTGCCAGCTGAGCAGCATGATTCCTCACAGCTGAGTTCCATGATTATTGCCTGCTGACTGTTTGATTCGTGCCTACTCAGCTCTTTGTTTATTGCCTCCAGAGGCACATGATCAGTGTATGATAGCAAACATGATCAGCGCATGATCAGTCACATGATCAGCGCCATTAAGTCACGTGATCACTACATGATAGTCATGTGATCAGTCCATGCTCAGTCACGGTATCAGTGCATGATCAGCCACGTGATCAGTGCATGATAGCCACGTGATCAGTGCATGATCAGCCACGTGATCAGTGCATGATCAGCCACGTGATCAGTGCATGATAGCCACGTGATCAGTGCATGATCAGTCACGTGATCAGTGCATGATCAGGCACGTGATCAGTGCATGATCAGCCACGTGATCAGTGCATGATAGCCACGTGATCAGTGCATGATCAGTCACCTGATCAGTGCATGATCAGTCACGTGACCAGTACATGGTAGCTACATGATCATTGCATGATCAGCCACGAGTAGTGCATGATCAGCCACGTGATCAGTGCATGATCAGTCACGTGATCAGTGCATGATCAGTCACGTGATCAGTGCATGATCAGCCACGTGATCAGTGCATGATAGCCACGTGATCAGTGCATGATCAGCCACGTGATCAGTGCATGATCAGTCACGTGATCAGTGCATGATCAGCCACGTGATCAGTGCATGATCAGCCACGTGATCAGTGCATGATAGCCACGTGATCAGTGCATGATCAGTCACGTGATCAGTGCATGATCAGTCACGTGATCAGTGCATGATCAGCCACGTGATCAGTGCATGATCAGTCACGTGATCAGTGCATGATAGCCACGTGATCAGTGCATGATCAGCCACGTGATCAGTGCATGATAGCCACGTGATCAGTGCATGATCAGTCACGTGATCAGTGCATGATCAGTCACGTGATCAGTGCATGATCAGCCACGTGATCAGTGCATGATCAGTCACGTGATCAGTGCATGATCAGTCACGTGATCAGTGCATGGTAGCTACGTGATCAGTGCATGATCAGCCACGTGATCAGTGCATGATAGCCACGTGATCAGTGCATGATCAGTCACGTGATCAGTGCATGATCAGCCACGTGATCAGTGCATGATAGCCACGTGATCAGTGCATGATAGCCACGTGATCAGTGCATGATCAGTCACGTGATCAGTGCATGATCAGCCACGTGATCAGTGCATGATCAGTCATGTGATCAGTGCATGATAGCCCGTGATCAGTGCATGATCAGTCCCGTGATCAGTGCATGATCAGCCACGTGATCAGTGCATGATAGCCACGTGATCAGTGCATGATCAGTCACGTGATCAGTGCATGATCAGCCACGTGATCAGTGCATGAACGTGATCAGTGCATGATCAGCCACGTGATCAGTGCATGATAGCCACGTGATCAGTGCATGATCAGTCACGTGATCAGTGTATGATCAGCCACGTGAACAGTGCATGCTCAGTCACGTGATCAGGGCCTGCTGAGCTGCGTGATTACTGTCTGCTCATCTGCTTGACAATTGCCAGCTGAGCTGCACGATTCCTGCCTGTCATCTGCTTGACAATTGCCAGCTGTGCTGCATAATTCCTGCCTGCTCATCTGCTTGATTATTGCCAGCTGAGCAGCATGATTTCTCAGAGCTGAGTTCCATGATTATTGCCTGCTGACTGATTCCTGCCTACTCAGCTCTTTGTTCATTGCCTCCAGATGCACATGATCAGTGTATGACACCAAACATGATCAGCACATGATCAGTCACATGATCAGTGCATGATAAGCCACGTGATCAGTGCATGATCAGTCACGTGATCAGTGCATGATCAGTCACGTGATCAGTGCATGATAGCCACGTGATCAGTGCATGATCAGCCACGTGATCAGTGCATGATCAGTCACGTGATCAGTGCATGATCAGCCACGTGATCAGTGCATGATCAGACACGTGATCAGTGCATGATCAGCCACGTGATCAGTGCATGATAGCCACGTGATCAGTGCATGATCAGTCACGTGATCAGTGTATGATCAGCCACGTGATCAGTGCATGCTCAGTCACGTGATCAGTGCATGCTGAGCTGCGTGATTCCTGCCTGTCATCTGCTTGACAATTGCCAGCTGTGCTGTGTAATTCCTGCCTGCTCAGCTGCTTGATTATTGCCAGCTGAGCAGCATGATTCCTCACAGCTGAGTTCCATGATTATTGCCTGCTGACTGTTTGATTCATGCCTACTCAGCTCTTTGTTTATTGCCTCCAGAGGCACATGATCAGTGTATGATAGCAAACATGATCAGTGCATGATCAGTCACATGATCAGTGCCATTAAGTCACGTGATCACTACATGATAGTCATGTGATCAGTCCATGCTCAGTCACGGTATCAGTGCATGATCAGCCACGTGATCAGTGCATGATAGCCACGTGATCAGTGCATGATAGCCACGTGATCAGTGCATGATCAGCCACGTGATCAGTGCATGATTGCCACGTGATCAGTGCATGATCAGTCACGTGATCAGTGCATGATCAGTCACGTGATCAGTGCATGATCAGCCACGTGATCAGTGCATGATAGCCACGTGATCAGTGCATGATCAGTCACGTGATCAGTGCATGATCAGTCACGTGACAGTACATGGTAGCTACGTGATCAGTGCATGATCAGCCACGTGAGTAGTGCATGATAGCCACGTGATCAGTGCATGATCAGTCACGTGATCAGTGCATGATCAGTCACGTGATCAGTGCATGATCAGGCACGTGATCAGTGTGATCAGCCACGTGATCAGTGCATGATAGCCACGTGATCAGTGCATGATCAATCACGTGATCAGTGCATGATCAGTCACGTGATCAGTGCATGATAGCTGCGTGATCAGTGCATGATCAGCCACGTGATCAGTGCATGATAGCCACGTGATCAGTGCATGATCAGTCACGTGATCAGTGCATGATCAGTCACGTGATCAGTGCATGATCAGCCACGTGATCAGTGCATGATCAGTCACGTGACCAGTGCATGGTAGCTGCGTGATCATTGCATGATCAGCCACATGATCAGTGCATGATAGCCACGTGATCAGTGCATGATCAGTCACGTGATCAGTGCATGATCAGTCACGTGATCAGTGCATGATCAGCCACGTGATCAGTGCATGATCAGTCACGTGATCAGTGCATGATCAGTCACGTGATCAGTGCATGATAGCTACGTGATCAGTGCATGATCAGCCACGTGATCAGTGCATGATAGCCACGTGATCAGTGCATGATCAGTCATGATCGTGCATGATCAGCCACGTGATCAGTGCATGATATCCACGTGATCAGTGCATGATAGCCACGTGATCAGTGCATGATAGTCACGTGATCAGTGCATGATCATCCACGTGATCAGTGCATGATCAGTCATGTGTCAGTGCATGATAGCACGTGATCAGTGCATGATCAGTCCCGTGATCAGTGCATGATCAGCCACGTGATCAGTGCATGATAGCCACGTGATCAGTGCATGATCAGTCACGTGATCAGTGCATGATAGCCACGTGATCAGTGCATGACAGTACGTGATCAGTGCATGATCAATCACGTGATCAGTGCATGATAGCCACGTGATCAGTGCATGATCAGTCACGTGATAGTGTGTGATCAGCCACGTGAACAGTGCATGCTCAGTCACGTGATCAGGGCCTGCTGAGCTGCGTGATTACTGTCTGCTCATCTGCTTGACAATTGCCAGCTGAGCTGTACGATTCCTGCCTGTCATCTGCTTGACAATTGCCACCTGTGCTGCATAATTCCTGCCTGCTCATCTACTTGATTATTCCAGCTGAGCAGCATGATTTCTCAGAGCTGAGTTCCATGATTATAGCCTGCTGACTGATTCCTGCCTACTCAGCTCTTTGTTCATTGCCTCCAGATGCACATGATCAGTGTGTGACACCAAACATGATCAGCACATGATCAGTCACATGATCAATGCATGATAAGCCACGTGATCAGTGCATGATCAGTCACGTGATCAGTGCATGATCAGTCACGTGATCAGTGCATGATAGCCACGTGATCAGTGCATGATCAGCCACGTGATCAGTGCATGATCAGCCACGTGATCAGTGCATGATCAGCCACGTGAACAGTGTATGATCAGCCACGTGATCAGTGCATGATATCCAAGTGATCAGTGCATGATCAATCACGTGATCAGTGTATGATCAGCCACGTGAACAGTGCATGCTCAGTCACGTGATCAGGGCCTGCTGAGCTGCGTGATTACTGTCTGCTCATCTGCTTGACAATTGCCAGCTGAGCTGCATGATTCCTGCCTGTCATCTGCTTGACAATTGCCAGCTGTGCTGTGTAATTCCTGCCTGCTCAGCTGCTTGATTATTGCCAGCTGAGCAGCATGATTCCTCACAGCTGAGTTCCATGATTATTGCCTGCTGACTGTTTGATTCATGCCTACTCAGCTCTTTGTTTATTGCCTCCAGAGGCACATGATCAGTGTATGATAGCAAACATGATCAGCGCATGATCAGTCACATGATCAGCGCCATTAAGTCACGTGATCACTACATGATAGTCATGTGATCAGTCCATGCTCAGTCACGGTATCAGTGCATGATCAGCCACGTGATCAGTGCATGATAGCCACGTGATCAGTGCATGATAGCCACGTGATCAGTGCATGATCAGCCACGTGATCAGTGCATGATTGCTACGTGATCAGTGCATGATCAGTCACGTGATCAGTGCATGATCAGGCACGTGATCAGTGCATGATCAGCCACGTGATCAGTGCATGATAGCCACGTGATCAGTGCATGATCAGTCACGTGATCAGTGCATGATCAGTCACGTGATCAGTGCATGATAGCTACGTGATCAGTGCATGATCAGCCACGTGATCAGTGCATGATCAGTCACGTGATCAGTGCATGATCAGTCACGTGATCAGTGCATGATCAGTCACGTGATCAGTGCATGATCAGCCACGTGATCAGTGCATGATAGCCACGTGATCAGTGCATGATCAGCCACGTGATCAGTGCATGATCAGTCACGTGATCAGTGCATGGTAGCTGCGTGATCAGTGCATGATCAGCCACGTGATCAGTGCATGATAGCCACGTGATCAGTGCATGATCAGTCACGTGATCAGTGCATGATCAGTCACGTGATCAGTGCATGATCAGCCACGTGATCAGTGCATGATCAGTCACGTGATCAGTGCATGATAGCTGCGTGATCAGTGCATGATCAGCCACGTGATCAGTGCATGATAGCCACGTGATCAGTGCATGATCAGTCACGTGATCAGTGCATGATCAGTCACGTGATCAGTGCATGATCAGCCACGTGATCAGTGCATGATCAGTCGTGATCAGTGCATGATCAGTCACGTGACCAGTGCATGATAGCTCGTGATCAGTGCATGATCAGCCACGTGATCAGTGCATGATAGCCACGTGATCAGTGCATGATCAGTCACGTGATCAGTGCATGATCAGCCACGTGATCAGTGCATGATATCCACGTGATCAGTGCATGATAGCCACGTGATCAGTGCATGATAGTCACGTGATCAGTGCATGATCAGCCACGTGATCAGTGCATGAGTCATGTGTCAGTGCATGATAGCCGTGATCAGTGCATGATCAGTCCGTGATCAGTGCATGATCAGCCACGTGATCAGTGCATGATAGCCACGTGATCAGTGCATGATCAGTCACGTGATCAGTGCATGATAGCCACGTGATCAGTGCATGACAATTACGTGATCAGTGCATGATCAGTCCACGTGATCAGTGCATGATAGCCACGTGATCAGTGCATGATCAGTCACGTGATCAGTGTATGATCAGCCACGTGAACAGTGCATGCTCAGTCACGTGATCAGGGCCTGCTGAGCTGCGTGATTACTGTCTGCTCATCTGCTTGACAATTGCCAGCTGAGCTGCACGATTCCTGCCTGTCATCTGCTTGACAATTGCCACCTGTGCTGCATAATTCCTGCCTGCTCATCTACTTGATTATTGCCAGCTGAGCAGCATGATTTCTCAGAGCTGAGTTCCATGATTATAGCCTGCTGACTGATTCCTGCCTACTCAGCTCTTTGTTCATTGCCTCCAGATGCACATGATCAGTGTATGACACCAAACATGATCAGCACATGATCAGTCACATGATCAGTGCATGATAAGCCACGTGATCAGTGCATGATCAGTCACGTGATCAGTGCATGATCAGTCACGTGATCAGTGCATGATCAGCCACGTGATCAGTGCATGATCAGCCACGTGATCAGTGCATGATCAGTCACGTGATCAGTGCATGATCAGCCACGTGATCAGTGCATGATCAGACACGTGATCAGTGCATGATCAGCCACGTGATCAGTGCATGATATCCACGTGATCAGTGCATGATCAGTCACGTGATCAGTGTATGATCAGCCACGTGATCAGTGCATGCTCAGTCACGTGATCAGTGCCTGCTGAGCTGCGTGATTCCTGCCTGTCATCTGCTTGACAATTGCCAGCTGTGCTGTGTAATTCCTGCCTGCTCAGCTGCTTGATTATTGCCAGCTGAGCAGCATGATTCCTCACAGCTGAGTTCCATGATTATTGCCTGCTGACTGTTTGATTCATGCCTACTCAGCTCTTTGTTTATTGCCTCCAGAGGCACATGATCAGTGTATGATAGCAAACATGATCAGCGCATGATCAGTCACATGATCAGTGCCATTAAGTCACGTGATCACTACATGATAGTCATGTGATCAGTCCATGCTCAGTCACGGTATCAGTGCATGATCAGCCACGTGATCAGTGCATGATAGCCACGTGATCAGTGCATGATAGCCACGTGATCAGTGCATGATCAGCCACGTGATCAGTGCATGATTGCTACGTGATCAGTGCATGATCAGTCACGTGATCAGTGCATGATCAGGCACGTGATCAGTGCATGATCAGCCACGTGATCAGTGCATGATAGCCACGTGATCAGTGCATGATCAGTCACGTGATCAGTGCATGATCAGTCACGTGACAGTACATGGTAGCTACATGATCATTGCATGATCAGCCACGTGATCAGTGCATGATAGCCACGTGATCAGTGCATGATCAGTCACGTGATCAGTGCATGATCAGTCACGTGATCAGTGCATGATCAGGCACGTGATCAGTGCATGATCAGCCACGTGATCAGTGCATGATAGCCACGTGATCAGTGCATGATCAGTTACGTGATCAGTGCATGATCAGTCACGTGATCAGTGCATGATAGCTGCGTGATCAGTGCATGATCAGCCACGTGATCAGTGCATGATAGCCACGTGATCAGTGCATGATCAGTCACGTGATCAGTGCATGATCAGTCACGTGATCAGTGCATGATCAGCCACGTGATCAGTGCATGATCAGTCACGTGATCAGTGCATGATAGCTGCGTGATCAGTGCATGATCAGCCACGTGATCAGTGCATGATAGCCACGTGATCAGTGCATGATCAGTCACGTGATCAGTGCATGATCAGTCACGTGATCAGTGCATGATCAGCCACGTGATCAGTGCATGATCAGTCACGTGATCAGTGCATGATCAGTCACGTGATCAGTGCATGATAGCTACGTGATCAGTGCATGATCAGCCACGTGATCAGTGCATGATAGCCACGTGATCAGTGCATGATCAGTCACGTGATCAGTGCATGATCAGCCACGTGATCAGTGCATGATAGCCACGTGATCAGTGCATGATAGCCACGTGATCAGTGCATGATCAGTCACGTGATCAGTGCATGATCAGCCACGTGATCAGTGCATGATCAGTCATGTGTCAGTGCATGATAGCACGTGATCAGTGCATGATCAGTCCCGTGATCAGTGCATGATCAGCCACGTGATCAGTGCATGATAGCCACGTGATCAGTGCATGATCAGTCACGTGATCAGTGCATGATCAGCCACGTGATCAGTGCATGACAGTCACGTGATCAGTGCATGATCAGCCACGTGATCAGTGCATGATAGCCACGTGATCAGTGCATGATCAGTCACGTGATCAGTGTGTGATCAGCCACGTGAACAGTGCATGCTCAGTCACGTGATCAGGGCCTGCTGAGCTGCGTGATTACTGTCTGCTCATCTGCTTGACAATTGCCAGCTGAGCTGTACGATTCCTGCCTGTCATCTGCTTGACAATTGCCACCTGTGCTGCATAATTCCTGCCTGCTCATCTGCTTGATTATTGCCAGCTGAGCAGCATGATTTCTCAGAGCTGAGTTCCATGATTATAGCCTGCTGACTGATTCCTGCCTACTCAGCTCTTTGTTCATTGCCTCCAGATGCACATGATCAGTGTGTGACACCAAACATGATCAGCACATGATCAGTCACATGATCAGTGCATGATAAGCCACGTGATCAGTGCATGATCAGTCACGTGATCAGTGCATGATCAGTCACGTGATCAGTGCATGATAGCCACGTGATCAGTGCATGATCAGCCACGTGATCAGTGCATGATCAGTCACGTGATCAGTGCATGATCAGCCACGTGATCAGTGCATGATCAGACACGTGATCAGTGCATGATCAGCCACGTGATCAGTGCATGATATCCACGTGATCAGTGCATGATCAGTCACGTGATCAGTGTATGATCAGCCACGTGAACAGTGCATGCTCAGTCACGTGATCAGGGCCTGCTGAGCTGCGTGATTCCTGCCTGTCATCTGCTTGACAATTGCCAGCTGTGCTGTGTAATTCCTGCCTGCTCAGCTGCTTGATTATTGCCAGCTGAGCAGCATGATTCCTCACAGCTGAGTTCCATGATTATTGCCTGCTGACTGTTTGATTCATGCCTACTCAGCTCTTTGTTTATTGCCTCCAGAGGCACATGATCAGTGTATGATAGCAAACATGATCAGCGCATGATCAGTCACATGATCAGCGCCATTAAGTCACGTGATCACTACATGATAGTCATGTGATCAGTCCATGCTCAGTCACGGTATCAGTGCATGATCAGCCACGTGATCAGTGCATGATAGCCACGTGATCAGTGCATGATCAGCCACGTGATCAGTGCATGATCAGCCACGTGATCAGTGCATGATTGCACGTGATCAGTGCATGATCAGTCACGTGATCAGTGCATGATCAGGCACGTGATCAGTGCATGATCAGCCACGTGATCAGTGCATGATAGCCACGTGATCAGTGCATGATCAGTCACGTGATCAGTGCATGATCAGTCACGTGACCAGTACATGGTAGCTACGTGATCATTGCATGATCAGCCACGTGATAGTGCATGATAGCCACGTGATCAGTGCATGATCAGTCACGTGATCAGTGCATGATCAGTCATGTGATCAGTGCATGATCAGTCACGTGATCAGTGCATGATCAGCCACGTGATCAGTGCATGATAGCCACGTGATCAGTGCATGATCAGTCACGTGATCAGTGCATGATCAGTCACGTGATCAGTGCATGATAGCTACGTGATCAGTGCATGATCAGCCACGTGATCAGTGCATGATAGCCACGTGATCAGTGCATGATCAGTCACGTGATCAGTGCATGATCAGTCACGTGATCAGTGCATGATCAGCCACGTGATCAGTGCATGATCAGTCACGTGATCAGTGCATGATAGCTGCGTGATCAGTGCATGATCAGCCACGTGATCAGTGCATGATAGCCACGTGATCAGTGCATGATCAGTCACGTGATCAGTGCATGATCAGTCACGTGATCAGTGCATGATCAGCCACGTGATCAGTGCATGATCAATCACGTGATCAGTGCATGATCAGTCACGTGATCAGTGCATGATAGCTACGTGATCAGTGCATGATCAGCCACGTGATCAGTGCATGATAGCCACGTGATCAGTGCATGATCAGTCACGTGATCAGTGCATGATCAGCCACGTGATCAGTGCATGATAGCCACGTGATCAGTGCATGATCAGCCACGTGATCAGTGCATGATAGTCACGTGATCAGTGCATGATCAGCCACGTGATCAGTGCATGATCAGTCATGTGATCAGTGCATGATAGCCGTGATCAGTGCATGATCAGTCCCGTGATCAGTGCATGATCAGCCACGTGATCAGTGCATGATAGCCACGTGATCAGTGCATGATCAGTCACGTGATCAGTGCATGATCAGCCACGTGATCAGTGCATGACAGCACGTGATCAGTGCATGATCAGCCACGTGATCAGTGCATGATAGCCACGTGATCAGTGCATGATCAGTCACGTGATCAGTGTGTGATCAGCCACGTGAACAGTGCATGCTCAGTCACGTGATCAGGGCCTGCTGAGCTGCGTGATTACTGTCTGCTCATCTGCTTGACAATTGCCAGCTGAGCTGCACGATTCCTGCCTGTCATCTGCTTGACAATTGCCACCTGTGCTGCATAATTCCTGCCTGCTCATCTGCTTGATTATTGCCAGCTGAGCAGCATGATTTCTCAGAGCTGAGTTCCATGATTATAGCCTGCTGACTGATTCCTGCCTACTCAGCTCTTTGTTCATTGCCTCCAGATGCACATGATCAGTGTGTGACACCAAACATGATCAGCACATGATCAGTCACATGATCAGTGCATGATAAGCCACGTGATCAGTGCATGATCAGTCACGTGATCAGTGCATGATCAGTCACGTGATCAGTGCATGATCAGCCACGTGATCAGTGCATGATCAGCCACGTGATCAGTGCATGATCAGTCACGTGATCAGTGCATGATCAGCCACGTGATCAGTGCATGATCAGACACGTGATCAGTGCATGATCAGCCACGTGATCAGTGCATGATATCCACGTGATCAGTGCATGATCAGTCACGTGATCAGTGTATGATCAGCCACGTGAACAGTGCATGCTCAGTCACGTGATCAGTGCCTGCTGAGCTGCGTGATTCCTGCCTGTCATCTGCTTGACAATTGCCAGCTGTGCTGTGTAATTCCTGCCTGCTCAGCTGCTTGATTATTGCCAGCTGAGCAGCATGATTCCTCACAGCTGAGTTCCATGATTATTGCCTGCTGACTGTTTGATTCATGCCTACTCAGCTCTTTGTTTATTGCCTCCAGAGGCACATGATCAGTGTATGATAGCAAACATGATCAGTGCATGATCAGTCACATGATCAGCGCCATTAAGTCACGTGATCACTACATGATAGTCATGTGATCAGTCCATGCTCAGTCACGGTATCAGTGCATGATCAGCCACGTGATCAGTGCATGATAGCCACGTGATCAGTGCATGATAGCCACGTGATCAGTGCATGATCAGCCACGTGATCAGTGCATGATTGCCACGTGATCAGTGCATGATCAGTCACGTGATCAGTGCATGATCAGGCACGTGATCAGTGCATGATCAGCCACGTGATCAGTGCATGATAGCCACGTGATCAGTGCATGATCAGTCACGTGATCAGTGCATGATCAGTCACGTGACCAGTACATGGTAGCTACGTGATCATTGCATGATCAGCCACGTGAGTAGTGCATGATAGCCACGTGATCAGTGCATGATCAGTCACGTGATCAGTGCATGATCAGTCATGTGATCAGTGCATGATCAGGCACGTGATCAGTGCATGATCAGCCACGTGATCAGTGCATGATAGCCACGTGATCAGTGCATGATCAGTTACGTGATCAGTGCATGATCAGTCACGTGATCAGTGCATGATAGCTGCGTGATCAGTGCATGATCAGCCACGTGATCAGTGCATGATAGCCACGTGATCAGTGCATGATCAGTCACGTGATCAGTGCATGATCAGTCACGTGATCAGTGCATGATCAGCCACGTGATCAGTGCATGATCAGTCACGTGATCAGTGCATGATAGCTGCGTGATCAGTGCATGATCAGCCACGTGATCAGTGCATGATAGCCACGTGATCAGTGCATGATCAGTCACGTGATCAGTGCATGATCAGTCACGTGATCAGTGCATGATCAGCCACGTGATCAGTGCATGATCAATTACGTGATCAGTGCATGATCAGTCACGTGATCAGTGCATGATAGCTACGTGATCAGTGCATGATCAGCCACGTGATCAGTGCATGATAGCCACGTGATCAGTGCATGATCAGTCACGTGATCAGTGCATGATCAGCCACGTGATCAGTGCATGATATCCACGTGATCAGTGCATGATAGCCACGTGATCAGTGCATGATAGTCACGTGATCAGTGCATGATCATCCACGTGATCAGTGCATGATCAGTCATGTGTCAGTGCATGATAGCCCGTGATCAGTGCATGATCAGTCCCGTGATCAGTGCATGATCAGCCACGTGATCAGTGCATGATAGCCACGTGATCAGTGCATGATCAGTCACGTGATCAGTGCATGATCAGCCACGTGATCAGTGCATGACAATTACGTGATCAGTGCATGATCAATCACGTGATCAGTGCATGATAGCCACGTGATCAGTGCATGATCAGTCACGTGATAGTGTGTGATCAGCCACGTGAACAGTGCATGCTCAGTCACGTGATCAGGGCCTGCTGAGCTGCGTGATTACTGTCTGCTCATCTGCTTGACAATTGCCAGCTGAGCTGTACGATTCCTGCCTGTCATCTGCTTGACAATTGCCACCTGTGCTGCATAATTCCTGCCTGCTCATCTACTTGATTATTGCCAGCTGAGCAGCATGATTTCTCAGAGCTGAGTTCCATGATTATAGCCTGCTGACTGATTCCTGCCTACTCAGCTCTTTGTTCATTGCCTCCAGATGCACATGATCAGTGTATGACACCAAACATGATCAGCACATGATCAGTCACATGATCAGTGCATGATAAGCCACGTGATCAGTGCATGATCAATTACGTGATCAGTGCATGATCAGTCATGTGACCAGTGCATGATAGCTGCGTGATCAGTGCATGATCAGCCACGTGATCAGTGCATGATCAGTCACGTGATCAGTGCATGATCAGCCACGTGATCAGTGCATGAGACAGTGCACGTGATCAGTGCATGATATCCAAGTGATCAGTGCATGATCAGTCACGTGATCAGTGTATGATCAGCCACGTGAACAGTGCATGCTCAGTCACGTGATCAGGGCCTGCTGAGCTGCGTGATTCCTGCCTGTCATCTGCTTGACAATTGCCAGCTGTGCTGTGTAATTCCTGCCTGCTCAGCTGCTTGATTATTGCCAGCTGAGCAGCATGATTCCTCACAGCTGAGTTCCATGATTATTGCCTGCTGACTGTTTGATTCATGCCTACTCAGCTCTTTGTTTATTGCCTCCAGAGGCACATGATCAGTGTATGATAGCAAACATGATCAGTGCATGATCAGTCACATGATCAGCGCCATTAAGTCACGTGATCACTACATGATAGTCATGTGATCAGTCCATGCTCAGTCACGGTATCAGTGCATGATCAGCCACGTGATCAGTGCATGATAGCCACGTGATCAGTGCATGATAGCCACGTGATCAGTGCATGATCAGCCACGTGATCAGTGCATGATTGCTACGTGATCAGTGCATGATCAGTCACGTGATCAGTGCATGATCAGGCACGTGATCAGTGCATGATCAGCCACGTGATCAGTGCATGATAGCCACGTGATCAGTGCATGATCAGTCACGTGATCAGTGCATGATCAGTCACGTGACCAGTACATGGTAGCTACATGATCATTGCATGATCAGCCACGTGATAGTGCATGATAGCCACGTGATCAGTGCATGATCAGTCACGTGATCAGTGCATGATCAGTCATGTGATCAGTGCATGATCAGCCACGTGATCAGTGCATGATCAGCCACGTGATCAGTGCATGATAGCCACGTGATCAGTGCATGATCAGTCACGTGATCAGTGCATGATCAGTCACGTGATCAGTGCATGATAGCCACGTGATCAGTGCATGATCAGCCACGTGATCAGTGCATGATAGCCACGTGATCAGTGCATGATCAGTCACGTGATCAGTGCATGATCAGCCACGTGATCAGTGCATGATCAGTCACGTGATCAGTGCATGATAGCTGCGTGATCATTGCATGATCAGCCACATGATCAGTGCATGATAGCCACGTGATCAGTGCATGATCAGTCACGTGATCAGTGCATGATCAGTCACGTGATCAGTGCATGATCAGCCACGTGATCAGTGCATGATCAATTACGTGATCAGTGCATGATCAGTCACGTGACCAGTACATGATAGCTACGTGATCAGTGCATGATCAGCCACGTGATCAGTGCATGATAGCCACGTGATCAGTGCATGATCAGTCATGTGATCAGTGTGTGATCAGCCACGTGATCAGTGCATGATATCCACGTGATCAGTGCATGATAGCCACGTGATCAGTGCATGATAGTCACGTGATCAGTGCATGATCATCCACGTGATCAGTGCATGTGGAGTCATGTATCAGTGCATGATAGCGCCGTGATCAGTGCATGATCAGTCCCGTGATCAGTGCATGATCAGCCACGTGATCAGTGCATGATAGCCACGTGATCAGTGCATGATCAGTCACGTGATCAGTGCATGATAGCCACGTGATCAGTGCATACAATTACGTGATCAGTGCATGATCAATCACGTGATCAGTGCATGATAGCCACGTGATCAGTGCATGATCATTCACGTGATAGTGTGTGATCAGCCACGTGAACAGTGCATGCTCAGTCACGTGATCAGGGCCTGCTGAGCTGCGTGATTACTGTCTGCTCATCTGCTTGACAATTGCCAGCTGAGCTGTACGATTCCTGCCTGTCATCTCCTTGACAATTGCCACCTGTGCTGCATAATTCCTGCCTGCTCATCTACTTGATTATTGCCAGCTGAGCAGCATGATTTCTCAGAGCTGAGTTCCATGATTATAGCCTGCTGACTGATTCCTGCCTACTCAGCTCTTTGTTCATTGCCTCCAGATGCACATGATCAGTGTATGACACCAAACATGATCAGCACATGATCAGTCACATGATCAGTGCATGATAAGCCACGTGATCAGTGCATGATCAGTCACGTGATCAGTGCATGATCAGTCACGTGATCAGTGCATGATCAGCCACGTGATCAGTGCATGATCAGCCACGTGATCAGTGCATGATCAGTCACGTGATCAGTGCATGATCAGCCACGTGATCAGTGCATGATCAGACACGTGATCAGTGCATGATCAGCCACGTGATCAGTGCATGATAGCCACGTGATCAGTGCATGATCAGTCACGTGATCAGTGTATGATCAGCCACGTGAACAGTGCATGCTCAGTCACGTGATCAGGGCCTGCTGAGCTGCGTGATTCCTGCCTGTCATCTGCTTGACAATTGCCAGCTGTGCTGTGTAATTCCTGCCTGCTCAGCTGCTTGATTATTGCCAGCTGAGCAGCATGATTCCTCACAGCTGAGTTCCATGATTATTGCCTGCTGACTGTTTGATTCATGCCTACTCAGCTCTTTGTTTATTGCCTCCAGAGGCACATGATCAGTGTATGATAGCAAACATGATCAGCGCATGATCAGTCACATGATCAGCGCCATTAAGTCACGTGATCACTACATGATAGTCATGTGATCAGTCCATGCTCAGTCATGGTATCAGTGCATGATCAGCCACGTGATCAGTGCATGATAGCCACGTGATCAGTGCATGATCAGCCACGTGATCAGTGCATGATCAGCCACGTGATCAGTGCATGATTGCTACGTGATCAGTGCATGATCAGTCACGTGATCAGTGCATGATCAGGCACGTGATCAGTGCATGATCAGCCACGTGATCAGTGCATGATAGCCACGTGATCAGTGCATGATCAGTCACGTGATCAGTGCATGATCAGTCACGTGACAGTACATGGTAGCTACATGATCATTGCATGATCAGCCACGTGAGTAGTGCATGATAGCCACGTGATCAGTGCATGATCAGTCACGTGATCAGTGCATGATCAGTCATGTGATCAGTGCATGATCAGGCACGTGATCAGTGCATGATCAGCCACGTGATCAGTGCATGATAGCCACGTGATCAGTGCATGATCAATTACGTGATCAGTGCATGATCAGTCACGTGATCAGTGCATGATAGCTGCGTGATCAGTGCATGATCAGCCACGTGATCAGTGCATGATAGCCACGTGATCAGTGCATGATCAGTCACGTGATCAGTGCATGATAGCTGCGTGATCAGTGCATGATCAGCCACGTGATCAGTGCATGATAGCCACGTGATCAGTGCATGATCAGTCACGTGATCAGTGCATGATCAGTCACGTGATCAGTGCATGATCAGCCACGTGATCAGTGCATGATCAGTTACGTGATCAGTGCATGATCAGTCACGTGATCAGTGCATGATAGCTGCGTGATCAGTGCATGATCAGCCACGTGATCAGTGCATGATAGCCACGTGATCAGTGCATGATCAGTCACGTGATCAGTGCATGATCAGCCACGTGATCAGTGCATGATAGCCACGTGATCAGTGCATGATCAGCCACGTGATCAGTGCATGATCAGTCACGTGATCAGTGCATGCAGCCACGTGATCAGTGCATGATCAGCCACGTGATCAGTGCATGATAGCCACGTGATCAGTGCATGATCAGTCACGTGATCAGTGTGTGATCAGCCACGTGATCAGTGCATGATATCCACGTGATCAGTGCATGATAGCCACGTGATCAGTGCATGATCAGTCACGTGATCAGTGCATGATCATCCACGTGATCAGTGCATGATCAGTCATGTGTCAGTGCATGATAGCGCCGTGATCAGTGCATGATCAGTCCCGTGATCAGTGCATGATCAGCCACGTGATCAGTGCATGATAGCCACGTGATCAGTGCATGATCAGTCACGTGATCAGTGCATGATCAGCCACGTGATCAGTGCATGACAATTACGTGATCAGTGCATGATCAGTCACGTGATCAGTGCATGATAGCCACGTGATCAGTGCATGATCAGTCACGTGATCAGTGTATGATCAGCCACGTGAACAGTGCATGCTCAGTCACGTGATCAGGGCCTGCTGAGCTGCGTGATTACTGTCTGCTCATCTGCTTGACAATTGCCAGCTGAGCTGTACGATTCCTGCCTGTCATCTGCTTGACAATTGCCACCTGTGCTGCATAATTCCTGCCTGCTCATCTGCTTGATTATTGCCAGCTGAGCAGCATGATTTCTCAGAGCTGAGTTCCATGATTATAGCCTGCTGACTGATTCCTGCCTACTCAGCTCTTTGTTCATTGCCTCCAGATGCACATGATCAGTGTATGACAGCAAACATGATCAGCGCATGATCAGTCACATGATCAGTGCATGATAAGCCACGTGATCAGTGCATGATCAATTCGTGATCAGTGCATGATCAGTCATGTGATCAGTGCATGATCAGCCACGTGATCAGTGCATGATCAGCCACGTGATCAGTGCATGATCAGTCACGTGATCAGTGCATGATCAGCCACGTGATCAGTGCATGATCAGACACGTGATCAGTGCATGATCAGCCACGTGATCAGTGCATGATAGCCACGTGATCAGTGCATGATCAGTCACGTGATCAGTGTATGATCAGCCACGTGAACAGTGCATGCTCAGTCACGTGATCAGGGCCTGCTGAGCTGCGTGATTACTGTCTGTCATCTGCTTGACAATTGCCAGCTGTGCTGTGTAATTCCTGCCTGCTCAGCTGCTTGATTATTGCCAGCTGAGCAGCATGATTCCTCACAGCTGAGTTCCATGATTATTGCCTGCTGACTGTTTGATTCATGCCTACTCAGCTCTTTGTTCATTGCCTCCAGAGGCACATGATCAGTGTATGATAGCAAACATGATCAGTGCATGATCAGTCACATGATCAGCGCCATTAAGTCACGTGATCACTGCATGATAGTCATGTGATCAGTCCATGCTCAGTCACGGTATCAGTGCATGATCAGCCACGTGATCAGTGCATGATAGCCACGTGATCAGTGCATGATAGCCACGTGATCAGTGCATGATCAGCCACGTGATCAGTGCATGATTGCCACGTGATCAGTGCATGATCAGTCACGTGATCAGTGCATGATCAGTCACGTGATCAGTGCATGATCAGCCACGTGATCAGTGCATGATAGCCACGTGATCAGTGCATGATCAGTCACGTGATCAGTGCATGATCAGTCACGTGACCAGTACATGGTAGCTACGTGATCATTGCATGATCAGCCACGTGATAGTGCATGATAGCCACGTGATCAGTGCATGATCAGTCACGTGATCAGTGCATGATCAGTCACGTGATCAGTGCATGATCAGGCACGTGATCAGTGCATGATCAGCCACGTGATCAGTGCATGATAGCCACGTGATCAGTGCATGATCAGTTACGTGATCAGTGCATGATCAGTCACGTGATCAGTGCATGATAGCTGCGTGATCAGTGCATGATCAGCCACGTGATCAGTGCATGATAGCCACGTGATCAGTGCATGATCAGTCACGTGATCAGTGCATGATCAGTCACGTGATCAGTGCATGATCAGCCACGTGATCAGTGCATGATCAGTCACGTGATCAGTGCATGATAGCTGCGTGATCAGTGCATGATCAGCCACGTGATCAGTGCATGATAGCCACGTGATCAGTGCATGATCAGTCACGTGATCAGTGCATGATCAGTCACGTGATCAGTGCATGATCAGCCACGTGATCAGTGCATGATCAGCCACGTGATCAGTGCATGATCAGTCACGTGATCAGTGCATGATCAGCCACGTGATCAGTGCATGATCAGCCACGTGATCAGTGCATGATAGCCACGTGATCAGTGCATGATCAGTCACGTGATCAGTGCATGATCAGCCACGTGATCAGTGCATGATAGCCACGTGATCAGTGCATGATCAGCCACGTGATCAGTGCATGATCAGTCACGTGATCAGTGCATGATCAGCTACGTGATCAGTGCATGATCAGCCACGTGATCAGTGCATGATAGCCACGTGATCAGTGCATGATCAGTCACGTGATCAGTGCATGATCAGCCACGTGATCAGTGCATGATAGCCACGTGATCAGTGCATGATAGCCACGTGATCAGTGCATGATAGTCACGTGATCAGTGCATGATCATCCACGTGATCAGTGCATGATCAGTCATGTGTCAGTGCATGATAGCCGTGATCAGTGCATGATCAGTCCCGTGATCAGTGCATGATCAGCCACGTGATCAGTGCATGATAGCCACGTGATCAGTGCATGATCAGTCACGTGATCAGTGCATGATCAGCCACGTGATCAGTGCATGACAATCACGTGATCAGTGCATGATCAGTCACGTGATCAGTGCATGATAGCCACGTGATCAGTGCATGATCAGTCACGTGATAGTGTGTGATCAGCCACGTGATCAGTGCATGCTCAGTCACGTGATCAGGGCCTGCTGAGCTGCGTGATTACTGTCTGCTCATCTGCTTGACAATTGCCAGCTGAGCTGTACGATTCCTGCCTGTCATCTCCTTGACAATTGCCACCTGTGCTGCATAATTCCTGCCTGCTCATCTACTTGATTATTGCCAGCTGAGCAGCATGATTTCTCAGAGCTGAGTTCCATGATTATAGCCTGCTGACTGATTCCTGCCTACTCAGCTCTTTGTTCATTGCCTCCAGATGCACATGATCAGTGTGTGACACCAAACATGATCAGCACATGATCAGTCACATGATCAGTGCATGATAAGCCACGTGATCAGTGCATGATCAATTCGTGATCAGTGCATGATCAGTCACGTGACCAGTGCATGGTAGCCACGTGATCAGTGCATGATCAGCCACGTGATCAGTGCATGATCAGTCACGTGATCAGTGCATGATCAGCCACGTGATCAGTGCATGATCAGACACGTGAACAGTGTATGATCAGCCACGTGATCAGTGCATGATATCCAAGTGATCAGTGCATGATCAATCACGTGATCAGTGTATGATCAGCCACGTGAACAGTGCATGCTCAGTCACGTGATCAGGGCCTGCTGAGCTGCGTGATTACTGTCTGCTCATCTGCTTGACAATTGCCAGCTGAGCTGCATGATTCCTGCCTGTCATCTGCTTGACAATTGCCAGCTGTGCTGTGTAATTCCTGCCTGCTCAGCTGCTTGATTATTGCCAGCTGAGCAGCATGATTCCTCACAGCTGAGTTCCATGATTATTGCCTGCTGACTGTTTGATTCATGCCTACTCAGCTCTTTGTTTATTGCCTCCAGAGGCACATGATCAGTGTATGATAGCAAACATGATCAGCGCATGATCAGTCACATGATCAGCGCCATTAAGTCACGTGATCACTACATGATAGTCATGTGATCAGTCCATGCTCAGTCACGGTATCAGTGCATGATCAGCCACGTGATCAGTGCATGATAGCCACGTGATCAGTGCATGATCAGCCACGTGATCAGTGCATGATCAGCCACGTGATCAGTGCATGATTGCTACGTGATCAGTGCATGATCAGTCACGTGATCAGTGCATGATCAGGCACGTGATCAGTGCATGATCAGCCACGTGATCAGTGCATGATAGCCACGTGATCAGTGCATGATCAGTCACGTGATCAGTGCATGATCAGTCACGTGACCAGTACATGGTAGCTACATGATCATTGCATGATCAGCCACGTGATCAGTGCATGATAGCCACGTGATCAGTGCATGATCAGTCACGTGATCAGTGCATGATCAGTCACGTGATCAGTGCATGATCAGCCACGTGATCAGTGCATGATCAGCCACGTGATCAGTGCATGATCAGCCACGTGATCAGTGCATGATCAGTCACGTGATCAGTGCATGATCAGTCACGTGATCAGTGCATGATAGCCACGTGATCAGTGCATGATCAGCCACGTGATCAGTGCATGATCAGTCACGTGATCAGTGCATGATCAGTCACGTGATCAGTGCATGATCAGCCACGTGATCAGTGCATGATCAGTCACGTGATCAGTGCATGATAGCTGCGTGATCATTGCATGATCAGCCACGTGATCAGTGCATGATAGCCACGTGATCAGTGCATGATCAGTCACGTGATCAGTGCATGATCAGTCACGTGATCAGTGCATGATCAGCCACGTGATCAGTGCATGATCAATTACGTGATCAGTGCATGATCAGTCACGTGACCAGTGCATGATAGCTACGTGATCAGTGCATGATCAGCCACGTGATCAGTGCATGATAGCCACGTGATCAGTGCATGATCAGTCACGTGATCAGTGCATGATCAGCCACGTGATCAGTGCATGATATCCACGTGATCAGTGCATGATAGCCACGTGATCAGTGCATGATAGTCACGTGATCAGTGCATGATCAGCCACGTGATCAGTGCATGTCAGTCATGTATCAGTGCATGATAGCCCGTGATCAGTGCATGATCAGTCCCGTGATCAGTGCATGATCAGCCACGTGATCAGTGCATGATAGCCACGTGATCAGTGCATGATCAGTCACGTGATCAGTGCATGATCAGCCACGTGATCAGTGCATGACAGTTACGTGATCAGTGCATGATCAGTCACGTGATCAGTGCATGATAGCCACGTGATCAGTGCATGATCAGTCACGTGATCAGTGTATGATCAGCCACGTGAACAGTGCATGCTCAGTCACGTGATCAGGGCCTGCTGAGCTGCGTGATTACTGTCTGCTCATCTGCTTGACAATTGCCAGCTGAGCTGCACGATTCCTGCCTGTCATCTGCTTGACAATTGCCACCTGTGCTGCATAATTCCTGCCTGCTCATCTGCTTGATTATTGCCAGCTGAGCAGCATGATTTCTCAGAGCTGAGTTCCATGATTATAGCCTGCTGACTGATTCCTGCCTACTCAGCTCTTTGTTCATTGCCTCCAGATGCACATGATCAGTGTATGACACCAAACATGATCAGCGCATGATCAGTCACATGATCAGTGCATGATAAGCCACGTGATCAGTGCATGATCAGTCACGTGATCAGTGCATGATCAGTCACGTGATCAGTGCATGATAGCCACGTGATCAGTGCATGATCAGCCACGTGATCAGTGCATGATCAGTCACGTGATCAGTGCATGATCAGCCACGTGATCAGTGCATGATCAGACACGTGATCAGTGCATGATCAGCCACGTGATCAGTGCATGATATCCACGTGATCAGTGCATGATCAGTCACGTGATCAGTGTATGATCAGCCACGTGAACAGTGCATGCTCAGTCACGTGATCAGGGCCTGCTGAGCTGCGTGATTCCTGCCTGTCATCTGCTTGACAATTGCCAGCTGTGCTGTGTAATTCCTGCCTGCTCAGCTGCTTGATTATTGCCAGCTGAGCAGCATGATTCCTCACAGCTGAGTTCCATGATTATTGCCTGCTGACTGTTTGATTCATGCCTACTCAGCTCTTTGTTTATTGCCTCCAGAGGCACATGATCAGTGTATGATAGCAAACATGATCAGTGCATGATCAGTCACATGATCAGCGCCATTAAGTCACGTGATCACTACATGATAGTCATGTGATCAGTCCATGCTCAGTCACGGTATCAGTGCATGATCAGCCACGTGATCAGTGCATGATAGCCACGTGATCAGTGCATGATCAGCCACGTGATCAGTGCATGATCAGCCACGTGATCAGTGCATGATTGCTACGTGATCAGTGCATGATCAGTCACGTGATCAGTGCATGATCAGGCACGTGATCAGTGCATGATCAGCCACGTGATCAGTGCATGATAGCCACGTGATCAGTGCATGATCAGTCACGTGATCAGTGCATGATCAGTCACGTGACAGTACATGGTAGCTACATGATCATTGCATGATCAGCCACGTGATCAGTGCATGATAGCCACGTGATCAGTGCATGATCAGTCACGTGATCAGTGCATGATCAGTCACGTGATCAGTGCATGATCAGGCACGTGATCAGTGCATGATCAGCCACGTGATCAGTGCATGATAGCCACGTGATCAGTGCATGATCAATTACGTGATCAGTGCATGATCAGTCACGTGATCAGTGCATGATAGCTGCGTGATCAGTGCATGATCAGCCACGTGATCAGTGCATGATAGCCACGTGATCAGTGCATGATCAGTCACGTGATCAGTGCATGATCAGTCACGTGATCAGTGCATGATCAGCCACGTGATCAGTGCATGATCAGTCACGTGATCAGTGCATGATAGCTGCGTGATCATTGCATGATCAGCCACGTGATCAGTGCATGATAGCCACGTGATCAGTGCATGATCAGTCACGTGATCAGTGCATGATCAGTCACGTGATCAGTGCATGATCAGCCACGTGATCAGTGCATGATCAGTTACGTGATCAGTGCATGATCAGTCACGTGATCAGTGCATGATAGCTACGTGATCAGTGCATGATCAGCCACGTGATCAGTGCATGATAGCCACGTGATCAGTGCATGATCAGTCATGATCAGTGCATGATCAGTGATCAGTGCATGATCAGCCACGTGATCAGTGCATGATAGCCACGTGATCAGTGCATGATCAGTCACGTGATCAGTGCATGATAGCCACGTGATCAGTGCATGATCAGCCACGTGATCAGTGCATGATAGCCACGTGATCAGTGCATGATCAGTCACGTGATCAGTGTATGATCAGCCACGTGATCAGTGCATGATAGCCACGTGATCAGTGCATGATAGCCACGTGATCAGTGCATGATCAGTCACGTGATCAGTGCATGATCAGCCACGTGATCAGTGCATGATCAGTCATGTGTCAGTGCATGATAGCGTGATCAGTGCATGATCAGTCACGTGATCAGTGCATGATCAGCCACGTGATCAGTGCATGATAGCCACGTGATCAGTGCATGATCAGTCACGTGATCAGTGCATGATCAGCCACGTGATCAGTGCATGACAGCCACGTGATCAGTGCATGATCAGTCACGTGATCAGTGCATGAGCCACGTGATCAGTGCATGATCAGTCACGTGATCAGTGATGATCAGCCACGTGAACAGTGCATGCTCAGTCACGTGATCAGGGCCTGCTGAGCTGCGTGATTACTGTCTGCTCATCTGCTTGACAATTGCCAGCTGAGCTGTACGATTCCTGCCTGTCATCTGCTTGACAATTGCCACCTGTGCTGCATAATTCCTGCCTGCTCATCTACTTGATTATTGCCAGCTGAGCAGCATGATTTCTCAGAGCTGAGTTCCATGATTATAGCCTGCTGACTGATTCCTGCCTACTCAGCTCTTTGTTCATTGCCTCCAGATGCACATGATCAGTGTGTGACACCAAACATGATCAGCACATGATCAGTCACATGATCAGTGCATGATAAGCCACGTGATCAGTGCATGATCAGTCACGTGATCAGTGCATGATCAGTCACGTGATCAGTGCATGATAGCCACGTGATCAGTGCATGATCAGCCACGTGATCAGTGCATGATCAGTCACGTGATCAGTGCATGATCAGCCACGTGATCAGTGCATGATCAGACACGTGAACAGTGTATGATCAGCCACGTGATCAGTGCATGATATCCACGTGATCAGTGCATGATCAGTCACGTGATCAGTGTATGATCAGCCACGTGAACAGTGCATGCTCAGTCACGTGATCAGGGCCTGCTGAGCTGCGTGATTCCTGCCTGTCATCTGCTTGACAATTGCCAGCTGTGCTGTGTAATTCCTGCCTGCTCAGCTGCTTGATTATTGCCAGCTGAGCAGCATGATTCCTCACAGCTGAGTTCCATGATTATTGCCTGCTGACTGTTTGATTCATGCCTACTCAGCTCTTTGTTTATTGCCTCCAGAGGCACATGATCAGTGTATGATAGCAAACATGATCAGCGCATGATCAGTCACATGATCAGCGCCATTAAGTCACGTGATCACTACATGATAGTCATGTGATCAGTCCATGCTCAGTCACGGTATCAGTGCATGATCAGCCACGTGATCAGTGCATGATAGCCACGTGATCAGTGCATGATCAGCCACGTGATCAGTGCATGATCAGCCACGTGATCAGTGCATGATTGCCACGTGATCAGTGCATGATCAGTCACGTGATCAGTGCATGACCAGGTGATCAGTGCATGATCAGCCACGTGATCAGTGCATGATAGCCACGTGATCAGTGCATGATCAGTCACGTGATCAGTGCATGATCAGTCACGTGACCAGTACATGGTAGCTACATGATCATTGCATGATCAGCCACGTGAGTAGTGCATGATAGCCACGTGATCAGTGCATGATCAGTCACGTGATCAGTGCATGATCAGTCATGTGATCAGTGCATGATCAGGCACGTGATCAGTGCATGATCAGCCACGTGATCAGTGCATGATAGCCACGTGATCAGTGCATGATCAATTACGTGATCAGTGCATGATCAGTCACGTGATCAGTGCATGGTAGCTGCGTGATCAGTGCATGATCAGCCACGTGATCAGTGCATGATAGCCACGTGATCAGTGCATGATCAGTCACGTGATCAGTGCATGATCAGTCACGTGATCAGTGCATGATCAGCCACGTGATCAGTGCATGATCAGTCACGTGATCAGTGCATGATAGCTGCGTGATCATTGCATGATCAGCCACGTGATCAGTGCATGATAGCCACGTGATCAGTGCATGATCAGTCACGTGATCAGTGCATGATCAGTCACGTGATCAGTGCATGACGTGATCAGTGCATGATCACGTGATCAGTGCATGATCAGTCACGTGATCAGTGCATGATCGTGATCAGTGCATGATCAGCCACGTGATCAGTGCATGATAGCCACGTGATCAGTGCATGATCAGTCCATCAGCCACGTGATCAGTGCATGATAGCCACGTGATCAGTGCATGATCAGCCACGTGATCAGTGCATGATCAGTCACGTGATCAGTGCATGATCAGCCGTGATCAGTGCATGATCAGTGATCAGTGCATGATAGCCACGTGATCAGTGCATGATCAGTCACGTGATCATGATCAGCATGATCAGTGCACGTGATCAGTGCATGATCAGCCGTGATCAGTGCATCATCAGTGCATGATCAGTGATCAGTGCATGATCAGTCATGTGTCAGTGCATGATAGCCCGTGATCAGTGCATGATCAGTCCCGTGATCAGTGCATGATCAGCCACGTGATCAGTGCATGATAGCCACGTGATCAGTGCATGATCAGTCACGTGATCAGTGCATGATCAGCCACGTGATCAGTGCATGACAATCACGTGATCAGTGCATGATCAGCCACGTGATCAGTGCATGATAGCCACGTGATCAGTGCATGATCAGTCACGTGATCAGTGTGTGATCAGCCACGTGAACAGTGCATGCTCAGTCACGTGATCAGGGCCTGCTGAGCTGCGTGATTACTGTCTGCTCATCTGCTTGACAATTGCCAGCTGAGCTGTACGATTCCTGCCTGTCATCTGCTTGACAATTGCCACCTGTGCTGCATAATTCCTGCCTGCTCATCTACTTGATTATTGCCAGCTGAGCAGCATGATTTCTCAGAGCTGAGTTCCATGATTATAGCCTGCTGACTGATTCCTGCCTACTCAGCTCTTTGTTCATTGCCTCCAGATGCACATGATCAGTGTGTGACACCAAACATGATCAGCACATGATCAGTCACATGATCAGTGCATGATAAGCCACGTGATCAGTGCATGATCAGTCACGTGATCAGTGCATGATCAGTCACGTGACAGTGCATGATAGCCACGTGATCAGTGCATGATCAGCCACGTGATCAGTGCATGATCAGCCACGTGATCAGTGCATGATCAGCCACGTGATCAGTGCATGATCAGCCACGTGATCAGTGCATGATATCCACGTGATCAGTGCATGATCAGTCACGTGATCAGTGTATGATCAGCCACGTGAACAGTGCATGCTCAGTCACGTGATCAGTGCCTGCTGAGCTGCGTGATTACTGTCTGCTCATCTGCTTGACAATTGCCAGCTGAGCTGCATGATTCCTGCCTGTCATCTGCTTGACAATTGCCAGCTGTGCTGTGTAATTCCTGCCTGCTCAGCTGCTTGATTATTGCCAGCTGAGCAGCATGATTCCTCACAGCTGAGTTCCATGATTATTGCCTGCTGACTGTTTGATTCATGCCTACTCAGCTCTTTGTTTATTGCCTCCAGAGGCACATGATCAGTGTATGATAGCAAACATGATCAGCGCATGATCAGTCACATGATCAGCGCCATTAAGTCACGTGATCACTACATGATAGTCATGTGATCAGTCCATGCTCAGTCATGGTATCAGTGCATGATCAGCCACGTGATCAGTGCATGATAGCCACGTGATCAGTGCATGATAGCCACGTGATCAGTGCATGATCAGCCACGTGATCAGTGCATGATTGCTACGTGATCAGTGCATGATCAGTCACGTGATCAGTGCATGATCAGGCACGTGATCAGTGCATGATCAGCCACGTGATCAGTGCATGATAGCCACGTGATCAGTGCATGATCAGTCACCTGATCAGTGCATGATCAGTCACGTGACCAGTACATGGTAGCTACATGATCATTGCATGATCAGCCACGTGAGTAGTGCATGATAGCCACGTGATCAGTGCATGATCAGTCACGTGATCAGTGCATGATCAGTCATGTGATCAGTGCATGATCAGGCACGTGATCAGTGCATGATCAGCCACGTGATCAGTGCATGATAGCCACGTGATCAGTGCATGATCAATTACGTGATCAGTGCATGATCAGTCACGTGATCAGTGCATGATAGCTGCGTGATCAGTGCATGATCAGCCACGTGATCAGTGCATGATAGCCACGTGATCAGTGCATGATCAGTCACGTGATCAGTGCATGATCAGTCACGTGATCAGTGCATGATCAGCCACGTGATCAGTGCATGATCAGTCACGTGATCAGTGCATGGTAGCTGCGTGATCATTGCATGATCAGCCACGTGATCAGTGCATGATAGCCACGTGATCAGTGCATGATCAGTCACGTGATCAGTGCATGATCAGTCACGTGATCAGTGCATGATCAGCCACGTGATCAGTGCATGATCAATTACGTGATCAGTGCATGATCAGTCACGTGATCAGTGCATGGCCACGTGATCAGTGCATGATCAGCCACGTGATCAGTGCATGATAGCCACGTGATCAGTGCATGATCAGTCACGTGATCGTGTGATCAGCCACGTGATCAGTGCATGATATCCACGTGATCAGTGCATGATAGCCACGTGATCAGTGCATGATAGTCACGTGATCAGTGCATGATCAGCCACGTGATCAGTGCATGTCAGTCATGTAGTCAGTGCATGATAGCCCGTGATCAGTGCATGATCAGTCCCGTGATCAGTGCATGATCAGCCACGTGATCAGTGCATGATAGCCACGTGATCAGTGCATGATCAGTCACGTGATCAGTGCATGATAGCCACGTGATCAGTGCATACAATTACGTGATCAGTGCATGATCACGTGATCAGTGCATGAGCCACGTGATCAGTGCATGATCAGTCACGTGATAGTGTGTGATCAGCCACGTGAACAGTGCATGCTCAGTCACGTGATCAGGGCCTGCTGAGCTGCGTGATTACTGTCTGCTCATCTGCTTGACAATTGCCAGCTGAGCTGTACGATTCCTGCCTGTCATCTCCTTGACAATTGCCACCTGTGCTGCATAATTCCTGCCTGCTCATCTACTTGATTATTGCCAGCTGAGCAGCATGATTTCTCAGAGCTGAGTTCCATGATTATAGCCTGCTGACTGATTCCTGCCTACTCAGCTCTTTGTTCATTGCCTCCAGATGCACATGATCAGTGTGTGACACCAAACATGATCAGCACATGATCAGTCACATGATCAGTGCATGATAAGCCACGTGATCAGTGCATGATCAATTACGTGATCAGTGCATGATCAGTCATGTGATCAGTGCATGGTAGCCACGTGATCAGTGCATGATCAGCCACGTGATCAGTGCATGATCAATCACGTGATCAGTGCATGATCAGCCACGTGATCAGTGCATGATCAGCCACGTGATCAGTGCATGATATCCACGTGATCAGTGCATGATCAGTCACGTGATCAGTGTATGATCAGCCACGTGAACAGTGCATGCTCAGTCACGTGATCAGGGCCTGCTGAGCTGCGTGATTCCTGCCTGTCATCTGCTTGACAATTGCCAGCTGTGCTGTGTAATTCCTGCCTGCTCAGCTGCTTGATTATTGCCAGCTGAGCAGCATGATTCCTCACAGCTGAGTTCCATGATTATTGCCTGCTGACTGTTTGATTCATGCCTACTCAGCTCTTTGTTTATTGCCTCCAGAGGCACATGATCAGTGTATGATAGCAAACATGATCAGCGCATGATCAGTCACATGATCAGCGCCATTAAGTCACGTGATCACTACATGATAGTCATGTGATCAGTCCATGCTCAGTCATGGTATCAGTGCATGATCAGCCACGTGATCAGTGCATGATAGCCACGTGATCAGTGCATGATAGCCACGTGATCAGTGCATGATCAGCCACGTGATCAGTGCATGATTGCTACGTGATCAGTGCATGATCAGTCACGTGATCAGTGCATGATCAGGCACGTGATCAGTGCATGATCAGCCACGTGATCAGTGCATGATAGCCACGTGATCAGTGCATGATCAGTCACGTGATCAGTGCATGATCAGTCACGTGACCAGTACATGGTAGCTACATGATCATTGCATGATCAGCCACGTGATCAGTGCATGATAGCCACGTGATCAGTGCATGATCAGTCACGTGATCAGTGCATGATCAGTCATGTGATCAGTGCATGATCAGGCACGTGATCAGTGTATGATCAGCCACGTGATCAGTGCATGATAGCCACGTGATCAGTGCATGATCAATTACGTGATCAGTGCATGATCAGTCACGTGATCAGTGCATGGTAGCTGCGTGATCAGTGCATGATCAGCCACGTGATCAGTGCATGATAGCCACGTGATCAGTGCATGATCAGTCACGTGATCAGTGCATGATCAGCCACGTGATCAGTGCATGATCAGTCACGTGATCAGTACATGGTAGCTGCGTGATCAGTGCATGATCAGCCACGTGATCAGTGCATGATAGCCACGTGATCAGTGCATGATCAGTCACGTGATCAGTGCATGATCAGTCACGTGATCAGTGCATGATCAGCCACGTGATCAGTGCATGATCAATTACGTGATCAGTGCATGATCAGTCACGTGACCAGTACATGGTAGCTACGTGATCATTGCATGATCAGCCACGTGATCAGTGCATGATAGCCACGTGATCAGTGCATGATCAGTCATGTGATCGTGTGTGATCAGCCACGTGATCAGTGCATGATATCCACGTGATCAGTGCATGATAGCCACGTGATCAGTGCATGATAGTCACGTGATCAGTGCATGATCATCCACGTGATCAGTGCATGTGGAGTCATGTATCAGTGCATGATAGCGCCGTGATCAGTGCATGATCAGTCCCGTGATCAGTGCATGATCAGCCACGTGATCAGTGCATGATAGCCACGTGATCAGTGCATGATCAGTCACGTGATCAGTGCATGATAGCCACGTGATCAGTGCATGACAATCACGTGATCAGTGCATGATCAATCACGTGATCAGTGCATGATAGCCACGTGATCAGTGCATGATCATTCACGTGATAGTGTGTGATCAGCCACGTGAACAGTGCATGCTCAGTCACGTGATCAGGGCCTGCTGAGCTGCGTGATTACTGTCTGCTCATCTGCTTGACAATTGCCAGCTGAGCTGCACGATTCCTGCCTGTCATCTCCTTGACAATTGCCACCTGTGCTGCATAATTCCTGCCTGCTCATCTACTTGATTATTGCCAGCTGAGCAGCATGATTTCTCAGAGCTGAGTTCCATGATTATAGCCTGCTGACTGATTCCTGCCTACTCAGCTCTTTGTTCATTGCCTCCAGATGCACATGATCAGTGTGTGACACCAAACATGATCAGCACATGATCAGTCACATGATCAGTGCATGATAAGCCACGTGATCAGTGCATGATCAATCACGTGATCAGTGCATGATCAGTCACGTGATCAGTGCATGGTCAGCCACGTGATCAGTGCATGATCAGCCACGTGATCAGTGCATGATCAATCACGTGATCAGTGCATGATCAGCCACGTGATCAGTGCATGATCAGACACGTGAACAGTGCATGATCAGCCACGTGATCAGTGCATGATATCCACGTGATCAGTGCATGATCAGTCACGTGATCAGTGTATGATCAGCCACGTGAACAGTGCATGCTCAGTCACGTGATCAGGGCCTGCTGAGCTGCGTGATTCCTGCCTGTCATCTGCTTGACAATTGCCAGCTGTGCTGTGTAATTCCTGCCTGCTCAGCTGCTTGATTATTGCCAGCTGAGCAGCATGATTCCTCACAGCTGAGTTCCATGATTATTGCCTGCTGACTGTTTGATTCATGCCTACTCAGCTCTTTGTTTATTGCCTCCAGAGGCACATGATCAGTGTATGATAGCAAACATGATCAGTGCATGATCAGTCACATGATCAGCGCCATTAAGTCACGTGATCACTACATGATAGTCATGTGATCAGTCCATGCTCAGTCATGGTATCAGTGCATGATCAGCCACGTGATCAGTGCATGATAGCCACGTGATCAGTGCATGATAGCCACGTGATCAGTGCATGATCAGCCACGTGATCAGTGCATGATTGCCACGTGATCAGTGCATGATCAGTCACGTGATCAGTGCATGATCAGGCACGTGATCAGTGCATGATCAGCCACGTGATCAGTGCATGATAGCCACGTGATCAGTGCATGATCAGTCACGTGATCAGTGCATGATCAGTCACGTGACCAGTACATGGTAGCTACGTGATCATTGCATGATCAGCCACGTGATAGTGCATGATAGCCACGTGATCAGTGCATGATCAGTCACGTGATCAGTGCATGATCAGTCATGTGATCAGTGCATGATCAGGCACGTGATCAGTGCATGATCAGCCACGTGATCAGTGCATGATAGCCACGTGATCAGTGCATGATCAATTACGTGATCAGTGCATGATCAGTCACGTGATCAGTACATGGTAGCTGCGTGATCAGTGCATGATCAGCCACGTGATCAGTGCATGATAGCCACGTGATCAGTGCATGATCAGTCACGTGATCAGTGCATGATAGCTGCGTGATCAGTGCATGATCAGCCACGTGATCAGTGCATGATAGCCACGTGATCAGTGCATGATCAGTCACGTGATCAGTGCATGATCAGTCACGTGATCAGTGCATGATCAGCCACGTGATCAGTGCATGATCAGTTACGTGATCAGTGCATGATCAGTCACGTGATCAGTGCATGGTAGCTACGTGATCAGTGCATGATCAGCCACGTGATCAGTGCATGATAGCCACGTGATCAGTGCATGATCAGTCACGTGATCAGTGCATGATCAGCCACGTGATCAGTGCATGATAGCCACGTGATCAGTGCATGATCAGCCACGTGATCAGTGCATGATCAGTCACGTGATCAGTGCATGATCAGCTACGTGATCAGTGCATGATCAGCCACGTGATCAGTGCATGATAGCCACGTGATCAGTGCATGATCAGTCACGTGATCAGTGTGTGATCAGCCACGTGATCAGTGCATGATATCCACGTGATCAGTGCATGATAGCCACGTGATCAGTGCATGATAGTCACGTGATCAGTGCATGATCAGCCACGTGATCAGTGCATGTCAGTCATGTAGTCAGTGCATGATAGCCCGTGATCAGTGCATGATCAGTCCCGTGATCAGTGCATGATCAGCCACGTGATCAGTGCATGATAGCCACGTGATCAGTGCATGATCAGTCACGTGATCAGTGCATGATCAGCCACGTGATCAGTGCATACAATTACGTGATCAGTGCATGATCAGCCACGTGATCAGTGCATGATAGCCACGTGATCAGTGCATGATCATTCACGTGATAGTGTGTGATCAGCCACGTGAACAGTGCATGCTCAGTCACGTGATCAGGGCCTGCTGAGCTGCGTGATTACTGTCTGCTCATCTGCTTGACAATTGCCAGCTGAGCTGCACGATTCCTGCCTGTCATCTGCTTGACAATTGCCACCTGTGCTGCATAATTCCTGCCTGCTCATCTACTTGATTATTGCCAGCTGAGCAGCATGATTTCTCAGAGCTGAGTTCCATGATTATAGCCTGCTGACTGATTCCTGCCTACTCAGCTCTTTGTTCATTGCCTCCAGATGCACATGATCAGTGTGTGACACCAAACATGATCAGCACATGATCAGTCACATGATCAGTGCATGATAAGCCACGTGATCAGTGCATGATCAATCACGTGATCAGTGCATGATCAGTCACGTGACCAGTGCATGGTAGCCACGTGATCAGTGCATGATCAGCCACGTGATCAGTGCATGATCAATCACGTGATCAGTGCATGATCAGCCACGTGATCAGTGCATGATCAGACACGTGATCAGTGCATGATCAGCCACGTGATCAGTGCATGATATCCACGTGATCAGTGCATGATCAGTCACGTGATCAGTGTATGATCAGCCACGTGAACAGTGCATGCTCAGTCACGTGATCAGGGCCTGCTGAGCTGCGTGATTCCTGCCTGTCATCTGCTTGACAATTGCCAGCTGTGCTGTGTAATTCCTGCCTGCTCAGCTGCTTGATTATTGCCAGCTGAGCAGCATGATTCCTCACAGCTGAGTTCCATGATTATTGCCTGCTGACTGTTTGATTCATGCCTACTCAGCTCTTTGTTTATTGCCTCCAGAGGCACATGATCAGTGTATGATAGCAAACATGATCAGCGCATGATCAGTCACATGATCAGCGCCATTAAGTCACGTGATCACTACATGATAGTCATGTGATCAGTCCATGCTCAGTCATGGTATCAGTGCATGATCAGCCACGTGATCAGTGCATGATAGCCACGTGATCAGTGCATGATAGCCACGTGATCAGTGCATGATCAGCCACGTGATCAGTGCATGATTGCTACGTGATCAGTGCATGATCAGTCACGTGATCAGTGCATGATCAGGCACGTGATCAGTGCATGATCAGCCACGTGATCAGTGCATGATAGCCACGTGATCAGTGCATGATCAGTCACGTGATCAGTGCATGATCAGTCACGTGACCAGTACATGGTAGCTACATGATCATTGCATGATCAGCCACGTGAGTAGTGCATGATAGCCACGTGATCAGTGCATGATCAGTCACGTGATCAGTGCATGATCAGTCATGTGATCAGTGCATGATCAGGCACGTGATCAGTGCATGATCAGCCACGTGATCAGTGCATGATAGCCACGTGATCAGTGCATGATCAATTACGTGATCAGTGCATGATCAGTCACGTGATCAGTGCATGGTAGCACGTGATCAGTGCATGATCAGCCACGTGATCAGTGCATGATAGCCACGTGATCAGTGCATGATCAGTCACGTGATCAGTGCATGATCAGTCACGTGATCAGTGCATGATCAGCCACGTGATCAGTGCATGATCAGTCACGTGATCAGTGCATGGTAGCTGCGTGATCAGTGCATGATCAGCCACGTGATCAGTGCATGATAGCCACGTGATCAGTGCATGATCAGTCACGTGATCAGTGCATGATCAGTCACGTGATCAGTGCATGATCAGCCACGTGATCAGTGCATGATCAGTCGTGATCAGTGCATGATCAGTCACGTGATCAGTGCATGATAGCCACGTGATCAGTGCATGATCAGCCACGTGATCAGTGCATGATAGCCACGTGATCAGTGCATGATCAGTCACGTGATCAGTGTGTGATCAGCCACGTGATCAGTGCATGATAGCCACGTGATCAGTGCATGATCAGCCACGTGATCAGTGCATGATCAGTCACGTGACAGTGCATGGCAGCTACGTGATCAGTGCATGATCAGCCACGTGATCAGTGCATGATAGCCACGTGATCAGTGCATGATCAGTCATGTGATCGTGTGTGATCAGCCACGTGATCAGTGCATGATATCCACGTGATCAGTGCATGATAGCCACGTGATCAGTGCATGATAGTCACGTGATCAGTGCATGATCATCCACGTGATCAGTGCATGTCAGTCATGTAGTCAGTGCATGATAGCCCGTGATCAGTGCATGATCAGTCCCGTGATCAGTGCATGATCAGCCACGTGATCAGTGCATGATAGCCACGTGATCAGTGCATGATCAGTCACGTGATCAGTGCATGATAGCCACGTGATCAGTGCATACAATTACGTGATCAGTGCATGATCAGTCACGTGATCAGTGCATGATAGCCACGTGATCAGTGCATGATCAGTCACGTGATAGTGTGTGATCAGCCACGTGAACAGTGCATGCTCAGTCACGTGATCAGGGCCTGCTGAGCTGCGTGATTACTGTCTGCTCATCTGCTTGACAATTGCCAGCTGAGCTGTACGATTCCTGCCTGTCATCTCCTTGACAATTGCCACCTGTGCTGCATAATTCCTGCCTGCTCATCTACTTGATTATTGCCAGCTGAGCAGCATGATTTCTCAGAGCTGAGTTCCATGATTATAGCCTGCTGACTGATTCCTGCCTACTCAGCTCTTTGTTCATTGCCTCCAGATGCACATGATCAGTGTGTGACACCAAACATGATCAGCACATGATCAGTCACATGATCAGTGCATGATAAGCCACGTGATCAGTGCATGATCAATTACGTGATCAGTGCATGATCAGTCACGTGACCAGTGCATGGTAGCCACGTGATCAGTGCATGATCAGCCACGTGATCAGTGCATGATCAGTCACGTGATCAGTGCATGATCAGCCACGTGATCAGTGCATGGTCAGACACGTGAACAGTGTATGATCAGCCACGTGATCAGTGCATGATATCCAAGTGATCAGTGCATGATCAATCACGTGATCAGTGTATGATCAGCCACGTGAACAGTGCATGCTCAGTCACGTGATCAGGGCCTGCTGAGCTGCGTGATTACTGTCTGCTCATCTGCTTGACAATTGCCAGCTGAGCTGCATGATTCCTGCCTGTCATCTGCTTGACAATTGCCAGCTGTGCTGTGTAATTCCTGCCTGCTCAGCTGCTTGATTATTGCCAGCTGAGCAGCATGATTCCTCACAGCTGAGTTCCATGATTATTGCCTGCTGACTGTTTGATTCATGCCTACTCAGCTCTTTGTTTATTGCCTCCAGAGGCACATGATCAGTGTATGATAGCAAACATGATCAGCGCATGATCAGTCACATGATCAGCGCCATTAAGTCACGTGATCACTACATGATAGTCATGTGATCAGTCCATGCTCAGTCATGGTATCAGTGCATGATCAGCCACGTGATCAGTGCATGATAGCCACGTGATCAGTGCATGATAGCCACGTGATCAGTGCATGATCAGCCACGTGATCAGTGCATGATTGCTACGTGATCAGTGCATGATTAGTCACGTGATCAGTGCATGATCAGGCACGTGATCAGTGCATGATCAGCCACGTGATCAGTGCATGATAGCCACGTGATCAGTGCATGATCAGTCACCTGATGGGTGTATGATCAGTCACGTGACCAGTACATGGTAGCTACATGATCATTGCATGATCAGCCACGTGATAGTGCATGATAGCCACGTGATCAGTGCATGATCAGTCACGTGATCAGTGCATGATCAGTCATGTGATCAGTGCATGATCAGGCACGTGATCAGTGCATGATCAGCCACGTGATCAGTGCATGATAGCCACGTGATCAGTGCATGATCAATTACGTGATCAGTGCATGATCAGTCACGTGATCAGTACATGGTAGCTGCGTGATCAGTGCATGATCAGCCACGTGATCAGTGCATGATAGCCACGTGATCAGTGCATGATCAGTCACGTGATCAGTGCATGATCAGCCACGTGATCAGTGCATGATCAGTCACGTGATCAGTGTGGTAGCTGCGTGATCATTGCATGATCAGCCACGTGATCAGTGCATGATAGCCACGTGATCAGTGCATGATCAGTCACGTGATCAGTGCATGATCAGTCACGTGATCAGTGCATGATCAGCCACGTGATCAGTGCATGATCAATTACGTGATCAGTGCATGATCAGTCACGTGACCAGTACATGGTAGCTACGTGATCATTGCATGATCAGCCACGTGATCAGTGCATGATAGCCACGTGATCAGTGCATGATCAGTCATGTGATAGTGTGTGATCAGCCACGTGATCAGTGCATGATATCCACGTGATCAGTGCATGATAGCCACGTGATCAGTGCATGATAGTCACGTGATCAGTGCATGATCATCCACGTGATCAGTGCATGTGAGTCATGTAGTCAGTGCATGATAGCCCGTGATCAGTGCATGATCAGTCCCGTGATCAGTGCATGATCAGCCACGTGATCAGTGCATGATAGCCACGTGATCAGTGCATGATCAGTCACGTGATCAGTGCATGATAGCCACGTGATCAGTGCATACAATTACGTGATCAGTGCATGATCAATCACGTGATCAGTGCATGATAGCCACGTGATCAGTGCATGATCATTCACGTGATCAGTGTGTGATCAGCCACGTGAACAGTGCATGCTCAGTCACGTGATCAGGGCCTGCTGAGCTGCGTGATTACTGTCTGCTCATCTGCTTGACAATTGCCAGCTGAGCTGTACGATTCCTGCCTGTCATCTCCTTGACAATTGCCACCTGTGCTGCATAATTCCTGCCTGCTCATCTACTTGATTATTGCCAGCTGAGCAGCATGATTTCTCAGAGCTGAGTTCCATGATTATAGCCTGCTGACTGATTCCTGCCTACTCAGCTCTTTGTTCATTGCCTCCAGATGCACATGATCAGTGTGTGACACCAAACATGATCAGCACATGATCAGTCACATGATCAATGCATGATAAGCCACGTGATCAGTGCATGATCAATTACGTGATCAGTGCATGATCAGTCATGTGATCAGTGCATGGTAGCCACGTGATCAGTGCATGATCAGCCACGTGATCAGTGCATGATCAATCACGTGATCAGTGCATGATCAGCCACGTGATCAGTGCATGATCAGACACGTGAACAGTGCATGATCAGCCACGTGATCAGTGCATGATATCCACGTGATCAGTGCATGATCAGTCACGTGATCAGTGTATGATCAGCCACGTGAACAGTGCATGCTCAGTCACGTGATCAGGGCCTGCTGAGCTGCGTGATTCCTGCCTGTCATCTGCTTGACAATTGCCAGCTGTGCTGTGTAATTCCTGCCTGCTCAGCTGCTTGATTATTGCCAGCTGAGCAGCATGATTCCTCACAGCTGAGTTCCATGATTATTGCCTGCTGACTGTTTGATTCATGCCTACTCAGCTCTTTGTTTATTGCCTCCAGAGGCACATGATCAGTGTATGATAGCAAACATGATCAGCGCATGATCAGTCACATGATCAGCGCCATTAAGTCACGTGATCACTACATGATAGTCATGTGATCAGTCCATGCTCAGTCATGGTATCAGTGCATGATCAGCCACGTGATCAGTGCATGATAGCCACGTGATCAGTGCATGATAGCCACGTGATCAGTGCATGATCAGCCAGGTGATCAGTGCATGATTGCTACGTGATCAGTGCATGATCAGTCACGTGATCAGTGCATGATCAGGCACGTGATCAGTGCATGATCAGCCACGTGATCAGTGCATGATAGCCACGTGATCAGTGCATGATCAGTCACGTGATCAGTGCATGATCAGTCACGTGACCAGTACATGGTAGCTACATGATCATTGCATGATCAGCCACGTGAGTAGTGCATGATAGCCACGTGATCAGTGCATGATCAGTCACGTGATCAGTGCATGATCAGTCATGTGATCAGTGCATGATCAGGCACGTGATCAGTGCATGATCAGCCACGTGATCAGTGCATGATAGCCACGTGATCAGTGCATGATCAATTACGTGATCAGTGCATGATCAGTCACGTGACCAGTACATGGTAGCTGCGTGATCAGTGCATGATCAGCCACGTGATCAGTGCATGATAGCCACGTGATCAGTGCATGATCAGTCACGTGATCAGTGCATGATCAGTCACGTGATCAGTGCATGATCAGCCACGTGATCAGTGCATGATCAGTCACGTGATCAGTACATGGTAGCTGCGTGATCATTGCATGATCAGCCACGTGAGCAGTGCATGATAGCCACGTGATCAGTGCATGATCAGTCACGTGATCAGTGCATGATCAGTCACGTGATCAGTGCATGATCAGCCACGTGATCAGTGCATGATCAATTACGTGATCAGTGCATGATCAGTCACGTGATCAGTATGATAGCTACGTGATCAGTGCATGATCAGCCACGTGATCAGTGCATGATAGCCACGTGATCAGTGCATGATCAGTCACGTGATCGTGTGTGATCAGCCACGTGATCAGTGCATGATATCCACGTGATCAGTGCATGATAGCCACGTGATCAGTGCATGATCAGTCACGTGATCAGTGCATGCAGCTACGTGATCAGTGCATGATCAGCCACGTGATCAGTGCATGATAGCCACGTGATCAGTGCATGATCAGTCACGTGATCGTGTGTGATCAGCCACGTGATCAGTGCATGATAGCCACGTGATCAGTGCATGATAGCCACGTGATCAGTGCATGATAGTCACGTGATCAGTGCATGATCAGCCACGTGATCAGTGCATGTCAGTCATGTGTCAGTGCATGATAGCGCCGTGATCAGTGCATGATCAGTCCCGTGATCAGTGCATGATCAGCCACGTGATCAGTGCATGATAGCCACGTGATCAGTGCATGATCAGTCACGTGATCAGTGCATGATAGCCACGTGATCAGTGCATACAATCACGTGATCAGTGCATGATCAGTCACGTGATCAGTGCATGAGAGCCACGTGATCAGTGCATGATCAGTCACGTGATAGGTGTGTGATCAGCCACGTGAACAGTGCATGCTCAGTCACGTGATCAGGGCCTGCTGAGCTGCGTGATTACTGTCTGCTCATCTGCTTGACAATTGCCAGCTGAGCTGTACGATTCCTGCCTGTCATCTCCTTGACAATTGCCACCTGTGCTGCATAATTCCTGCCTGCTCATCTACTTGATTATTGCCAGCTGAGCAGCATGATTTCTCAGAGCTGAGTTCCATGATTATAGCCTGCTGACTGATTCCTGCCTACTCAGCTCTTTGTTCATTGCCTCCAGATGCACATGATCAGTGTGTGACACCAAACATGATCAGCACATGATCAGTCACATGATCAATGCATGATAAGCCACGTGATCAGTGCATGATCAGTCACGTGATCAGTGCATGATCAGTCACGTGATCAGTGCATGATAGCCACGTGATCAGTGCATGATCAGCCACGTGATCAGTGCATGATCAATCACGTGATCAGTGCATGATCAGCCACGTGATCAGTGCATGATCAGACACGTGAACAGTGCATGATCAGCCACGTGATCAGTGCATGATATCCACGTGATCAGTGCATGATCAGTCACGTGATCAGTGTATGATCAGCCACGTGAACAGTGCATGCTCAGTCACGTGATCAGGGCCTGCTGAGCTGCGTGATTCCTGCCTGTCATCTGCTTGACAATTGCCAGCTGTGCTGTGTAATTCCTGCCTGCTCAGCTGCTTGATTATTGCCAGCTGAGCAGCATGATTCCTCACAGCTGAGTTCCATGATTATTGCCTGCTGACTGTTTGATTCATGCCTACTCAGCTCTTTGTTTATTGCCTCCAGAGGCACATGATCAGTGTATGATAGCAAACATGATCAGCGCATGATCAGTCACATGATCAGCGCCATTAAGTCACGTGATCACTACATGATAGTCATGTGATCAGTCCATGCTCAGTCACGGTATCAGTGCATGATCAGCCACGTGATCAGTGCATGATAGCCACGTGATCAGTGCATGATAGCCACGTGATCAGTGCATGATCAGCCACGTGATCAGTGCATGATTGCTACGTGATCAGTGCATGATCAGTCACGTGATCAGTGCATGACCAGGCACGTGATCAGTGTATGATCAGCCACGTGATCAGTGCATGATAGCCACGTGATCAGTGCATGATCAGTCACGTGATCAGTGTATGATCAGTCACGTGACCAGTACATGGTAGCTACATGATCATTGCATGATCAGCCACGTGAGTAGTGCATGATAGCCACGTGATCAGTGCATGATCAGTCACGTGATCAGTGCATGATCAGTCATGTGATCAGTGCATGACCAGGCACGTGATCAGTGCATGATCAGCCACGTGATCAGTGCATGATAGCCACGTGATCAGTGCATGATCAATTACATGATCAGTGCATGATCAGTCACGTGATCAGTACATGGTAGCTGCGTGATCAGTGCATGATCAGCCACGTGATCAGTGCATGATAGCCACGTGATCAGTGCATGATCAGTCACGTGATCAGTGCATGATCAGTCACGTGATCAGTGCATGATCAGCCACGTGATCAGTGCATGATCAGTCACGTGATCAGTGCATGGTAGCTGCGTGATCAGTGCATGATCAGCCACGTGATCAGTGCATGATAGCCACGTGATCAGTGCATGATCAGTCACGTGATCAGTGCATGATCAGTCACGTGATCAGTGCATGATCAGCCACGTGATCAGTGCATGATCAATTACGTGATCAGTGCATGATCAGTCACGTGATCAGTGCATGGTAGCTACGTGATCAGTGCATGATCAGCCACGTGATCAGTGCATGATAGCCACGTGATCAGTGCATGATCAGTCACGTGATCAGTGCATGATCAGCCACGTGATCAGTGCATGATAGCCACGTGATCAGTGCATGATCAGCCACGTGATCAGTGCATGATCAGTCACGTGATCAGTACATGGCAGCTACGTGATCAGTGCATGATCAGCCACGTGATCAGTGCATGATAGCCACGTGATCAGTGCATGATCAGTCACGTGATCGTGTGTGATCAGCCACGTGATCAGTGCATGATATCCACGTGATCAGTGCATGATAGCCACGTGATCAGTGCATGATAGTCACGTGATCAGTGCATGATCATCCACGTGATCAGTGCATGTCAGTCATGTGTCAGTGCATGATAGCGCCGTGATCAGTGCATGATCAGTCCCGTGATCAGTGCATGATCAGCCACGTGATCAGTGCATGATAGCCACGTGATCAGTGCATGATCAGTCACGTGATCAGTGCATGATAGCCACGTGATCAGTGCATGACAATTACGTGATCAGTGCATGATCAATCACGTGATCAGTGCATGAGAGCCACGTGATCAGTGCATGATCATTCACGTGATAGTGTGTGATCAGCCACGTGAACAGTGCATGCTCAGTCACGTGATCAGGGCCTGCTGAGCTGCGTGATTACTGTCTGCTCATCTGCTTGACAATTGCCAGCTGAGCTGTACGATTCCTGCCTGTCATCTCCTTGACTATTGCCACCTGTGCTGCATAATTCCTGCCTGCTCATCTACTTGATTATTGCCAGCTGAGCAGCATGATTTCTCAGAGCTGAGTTCCATGATTATAGCCTGCTGACTGATTCCTGCCTACTCAGCTCTTTGTTCATTGCCTCCAGATGCACATGATCAGTGTGTGACACCAAACATGATCAGCACATGATCAGTCACATGATCAGTGCATGATAAGCCACGTGATCAGTGCATGATCAGTCACGTGATCAGTGCATGATCAGTCACGTGATCAGTGCATGATAGCCACGTGATCAGTGCATGATCAGCCACGTGATCAGTGCATGATCAGCCACGTGATCAGTGCATGATCAGCCACGTGATCAGTGTATGATCAGCCACGTGATCAGTGCATGATATCCAAGTGATCAGTGCATGATCAATCACGTGATCAGTGTATGATCAGCCACGTGAACAGTGCATGCTCAGTCACGTGATCAGGGCCTGCTGAGCTGCGTGATTACTGTCTGCTCATCTGCTTGACAATTGCCAGCTGAGCTGCATGATTCCTGCCTGTCATCTGCTTGACAATTGCCAGCTGTGCTGTGTAATTCCTGCCTGCTCAGCTGCTTGATTATTGCCAGCTGAGCAGCATGATTCCTCACAGCTGAGTTCCATGATTATTGCCTGCTGACTGTTTGATTCATGCCTACTCAGCTCTTTGTTTATTGCCTCCAGAGGCACATGATCAGTGTATGATAGCAAACATGATCAGCGCATGATCAGTCACATGATCAGCGCCATTAAGTCACGTGATCACTACATGATAGTCATGTGATCAGTCCATGCTCAGTCATGGTATCAGTGCATGATCAGCCACGTGATCAGTGCATGATAGCCACGTGATCAGTGCATGATAGCCACGTGATCAGTGCATGATCAGCCACGTGATCAGTGCATGATTGCTACGTGATCAGTGCATGATTAGTCACGTGATCAGTGCATGATCAGGCACGTGATCAGTGCATGATCAGCCACGTGATCAGTGCATGATAGCCACGTGATCAGTGCATGATCAGTCACCTGATGGGTGTATGATCAGTCACGTGACCAGTACATGGTAGCTACATGATCATTGCATGATCAGCCACGTGAGTAGTGCATGATAGCCACGTGATCAGTGCATGATCAGTCACGTGATCAGTGCATGATCAGTCATGTGATCAGTGCATGATCAGGCACGTGATCAGTGCATGATCAGCCACGTGATCAGTGCATGATAGCCACGTGATCAGTGCATGATCAATTACGTGATCAGTGCATGATCAGTCACGTGACCAGTACATGGTAGCTGCGTGATCAGTGCATGATCAGCCACGTGATCAGTGCATGATAGCCACGTGATCAGTGCATGATCAGTCACGTGATCAGTGCATGATCAGTCACGTGATCAGTGCATGATCAGCCACGTGATCAGTGCATGATCAGTCACGTGATCAGTACATGGTAGCTGCGTGATCATTGCATGATCAGCCACATGATCAGTGCATGATAGCCACGTGATCAGTGCATGATCAGTCACGTGATCAGTGCATGATCAGTCACGTGATCAGTGCATGATCAGCCACGTGATCAGTGCATGATCAATTACGTGATCAGTGCATGATCAGTCACGTGACCAGTACATGGTAGCTACGTGATCATTGCATGATCAGCCACGTGATCAGTGCATGATAGCCACGTGATCAGTGCATGATCAGTCATGTGATCGTGTGTGATCAGCCACGTGATCAGTGCATGATATCCACGTGATCAGTGCATGATAGCCACGTGATCAGTGCATGATAGTCACGTGATCAGTGCATGATCATCCACGTGATCAGTGCATGTCAGTCATGTAGTCAGTGCATGATAGCGCCGTGATCAGTGCATGATCAGTCCCGTGATCAGTGCATGATCAGCCACGTGATCAGTGCATGATAGCCACGTGATCAGTGCATGATCAGTCACGTGATCAGTGCATGATAGCCACGTGATCAGTGCATGACAATTACGTGATCAGTGCATGATCAATCACGTGATCAGTGCATGATAGCCACGTGATCAGTGCATGATCATTCACGTGATCAGTGTGTGATCAGCCACGTGAACAGTGCATGCTCAGTCACGTGATCAGGGCCTGCTGAGCTGCGTGATTACTGTCTGCTCATCTGCTTGACAATTGCCAGCTGAGCTGCACGATTCCTGCCTGTCATCTCCTTGACAATTGCCACCTGTGCTGCATAATTCCTGCCTGCTCATCTACTTGATTATTGCCAGCTGAGCAGCATGATTTCTCAGAGCTGAGTTCCATGATTATAGCCTGCTGACTGATTCCTGCCTACTCAGCTCTTTGTTCATTGCCTCCAGATGCACATGATCAGTGTGTGACACCAAACATGATCAGCACATGATCAGTCACATGATCAATGCATGATAAGCCACGTGATCAGTGCATGATCAATTACGTGATCAGTGCATGATCAGTCATGTGACCAGTACATGATAGCCACGTGATCAGTGCATGATCAGCCACGTGATCAGTGCATGATCAATCACGTGATCAGTGCATGATCAGCCACGTGATCAGTGCATGATCAGCCACGTGATCAGTGCATGATATCCACGTGATCAGTGCATGATCAGTCACGTGATCAGTGTATGATCAGCCACGTGAACAGTGCATGCTCAGTCACGTGATCAGGGCCTGCTGAGCTGCGTGATTCCTGCCTGTCATCTGCTTGACAATTGCCAGCTGTGCTGTGTAATTCCTGCCTGCTCAGCTGCTTGATTATTGCCAGCTGAGCAGCATGATTCCTCACAGCTGAGTTCCATGATTATTGCCTGCTGACTGTTTGATTCATGCCTACTCAGCTCTTTGTTTATTGCCTCCAGAGGCACATGATCAGTGTATGATAGCAAACATGATCAGCGCATGATCAGTCACATGATCAGCGCCATTAAGTCACGTGATCACTACATGATAGTCATGTGATCAGTCCATGCTCAGTCATGGTATCAGTGCATGATCAGCCACGTGATCAGTGCATGATAGCCACGTGATCAGTGCATGATAGCCACGTGATCAGTGCATGATCAGCCACGTGATCAGTGCATGATTGCTACGTGATCAGTGCATGATTAGTCACGTGATCAGTGCATGACCAGGCACGTGATCAGTGTATGATCAGCCACGTGATCAGTGCATGATAGCCACGTGATCAGTGCATGATCAGTCACGTGATCAGTGCATGATCAGTCACGTGACCAGTACATGGTAGCTACGTGATCATTGCATGATCAGCCACGTGATCAGTGCATGATAGCCACGTGATCAGTGCATGATCAGTCACGTGATCAGTGCATGATCAGTCATGTGATCAGTGCATGATCAGGCACGTGATCAGTGCATGATCAGCCACGTGATCAGTGCATGATAGCCACGTGATCAGTGCATGATCAATTACGTGATCAGTGCATGATCAGTCACGTGACCAGTGCATGGTAGCTGCGTGATCAGTGCATGATCAGCCACGTGATCAGTGCATGATAGCCACGTGATCAGTGCATGATCAGTCACGTGATCAGTGCATGATCAGCCACGTGATCAGTGCATGATCAGTCACGTGATCAGTACATGGTAGCTGCGTGATCATTGCATGATCAGCCACATGAGCAGTGCATGATAGCCACGTGATCAGTGCATGATCAGTCACGTGATCAGTGCATGATCAGTCACGTGATCAGTGCATGATCAGCCACGTGATCAGTGCATGATCAATTACGTGATCAGTGCATGATCAGTCACGTGACCAGTGCATGGTAGCTACGTGATCATTGCATGATCAGCCACGTGATCAGTGCATGATAGCCACGTGATCAGTGCATGATCAGTCATGTGATCGTGTGTGATCAGCCACGTGATCAGTGCATGATATCCACGTGATCAGTGCATGATAGCCACGTGATCAGTGCATGATAGTCACGTGATCAGTGCATGATCATCCACGTGATCAGTGCATGTCAGTCATGTAGTCAATGCATGATAGCGCCGTGATCAGTGCATGATCAGTCCCGTGATCAGTGCATGATCAGCCACGTGATCAGTGCATGATAGCTACGTGATCAGTGCATGATCAGTCACGTGATCAGTGCATGATAGCCACGTGATCAGTGCATGACAATTACGTGATCAGTGCATGATCAATCACGTGATCAGTGCATGAGAGCCACGTGATCAGTGCATGATCATTCACGTGATAGTGTGTGATCAGCCACGTGAACAGTGCATGCTCAGTCACGTGATCAGGGCCTGCTGAGCTGCGTGATTACTGTCTGCTCATCTGCTTGACAATTGCCAGCTGAGCTGTACGATTCCTGCCTGTCATCTCCTTGACAATTGCCACCTGTGCTGCATAATTCCTGCCTGCTCATCTACTTGATTATTGCCAGCTGAGCAGCATGATTTCTCAGAGCTGAGTTCCATGATTATAGCCTGCTGACTGATTCCTGCCTACTCAGCTCTTTGTTCATTGCCTCCAGATGCACATGATCAGTGTGTGACACCAAACATGATCAGCACATGATCAGTCACATGATCAGTGCATGATAAGCCACGTGATCAGTGCATGATCAATTACGTGATCAGTGCATGATCAGTCATGTGACCAGTGCATGGTAGCCACGTGATCAGTGCATGATCAGCCACGTGATCAGTGCATGATCAATCACGTGATCAGTGCATGATCAGCCACGTGATCAGTGCATGGTCAGACACGTGAACAGTGTATGATCAGCCACGTGATCAGTGCATGATATCCAAGTGATCAGTGCATGATCAATCACGTGATCAGTGTATGATCAGCCACGTGAACAGTGCATGCTCAGTCACGTGATCAGTGCCTGCTGAGCTGCGTGATTCCTGCCTGTCATCTGCTTGACAATTGCCAGCTGTGCTGTGTAATTCCTGCCTGCTCAGCTGCTTGATTATTGCCAGCTGAGCAGCATGATTCCTCACAGCTGAGTTCCATGATTATTGCCTGCTGACTGTTTGATTCATGCCTACTCAGCTCTTTGTTTATTGCCTCCAGAGGCACATGATCAGTGTATGATAGCAAACATGATCAGCGCATGATCAGTCACATGATCAGCGCCATTAAGTCACGTGATCACTACATGATAGTCATGTGATCAGTCCATGCTCAGTCATGGTATCAGTGCATGATCAGCCACGTGATCAGTGCATGATAGCCACGTGATCAGTGCATGATAGCCACGTGATCAGTGCATGATCAGCCAGGTGATCAGTGCATGATTGCTACGTGATCAGTGCATGATTAGTCACGTGATCTGTGCATGACCAGGCACGTGATCAGTGCATGATCAGCCACGTGATCAGTGCATGATAGCCACGTGATCAGTGCATGATCAGTCACCTGATGGGTGTATGATCAGTCACGTGACCAGTACATGGTAGCTACATGATCATTGCATGATCAGCCACGTGAGTAGTGCATGATAGCCACGTGATCAGTGCATGATCAGTCACGTGATCAGTGCATGATCAGTCATGTGATCAGTGCATGACCAGGCACGTGATCAGTGTATGATCAGCCACGTGATCAGTGCATGATAGCCACGTGATCAGTGCATGATCAATTACATGATCAGTGCATGATCAGTCACGTGACCAGTACATGGTAGCTGCGTGATCAGTGCATGATCAGCCACGTGATCAGTGCATGATAGCCACGTGATCAGTGCATGATCAGTCACGTGATCAGTGCATGATAGCGTGATCAGTGCATGATCAGCCACGTGATCAGTGCATGATAGCCACGTGATCAGTGCATGATCAGTCACGTGATCAGTGCATGATCAGTCACGTGATCAGTGCATGATCAGCCACGTGATCAGTGCATGATCAGCCACGTGATCAGTGCATGATCAGTCACGTGATCAGTGCATGATAGCCACGTGATCAGTGCATGATCAGCCACGTGATCAGTGCATGATAGCCACGTGATCAGTGCATGATCAGTCACGTGATCAGTGCATGATCAGCCACGTGATCAGTGCATGATCCACGTGATCAGTGCATGATCAGCCACGTGATCAGTGCATGATCAGTCACGTGATCAGTGCATGGTAGCTACGTGATCAGTGCATGATCAGCCACGTGATCAGTGCATGATAGCCACGTGATCAGTGCATGATCAGTCATGTGATACGTGTGTGATCAGCCACGTGATCAGTGCATGATATCCACGTGATCAGTGCATGATAGCCACGTGATCAGTGCATGATAGTCACGTGATCAGTGCATGATCATCCACGTGATCAGTGCATGTGAGTCATGTAGTCAGTGCATGATAGCGCCGTGATCAGTGCATGATCAGTCCCGTGATCAGTGCATGATCAGCCACGTGATCAGTGCATGATAGCCACGTGATCAGTGCATGATCAGTCACGTGATCAGTGCATGATAGCCACGTGATCAGTGCATACAATCACGTGATCAGTGCATGATCAATCACGTGATCAGTGCATGAGAGCCACGTGATCAGTGCATGATCATTCACGTGATAGTGTGTGATCAGCCACGTGAACAGTGCATGCTCAGTCACGTGATCAGGGCCTGCTGAGCTGCGTGATTACTGTCTGCTCATCTGCTTGACAATTGCCAGCTGAGCTGTACGATTCCTGCCTGTCATCTCCTTGACAATTGCCACCTGTGCTGCATAATTCCTGCCTGCTCATCTACTTGATTATTGCCAGCTGAGCAGCATGATTTCTCAGAGCTGAGTTCCATGATTATAGCCTGCTGACTGATTCCTGCCTACTCAGCTCTTTGTTCATTGCCTCCAGATGCACATGATCAGTGTGTGACACCAAACATGATCAGCACATGATCAGTCACATGATCAATGCATGATAAGCCACGTGATCAGTGCATGATCAATTACGTGATCAGTGCATGATCAGTCATGTGACCAGTGCATGGTAGCTGCGTGATCAGTGCATGATCAGCCACGTGATCAGTGCATGATCAATCACGTGATCAGTGCATGATCAGCCACGTGATCAGTGCATGATCAGACACGTGATCAGTGCATGATCAGCCACGTGATCAGTGCATGATATCCAAGTGATCAGTGCATGATCAGTCACGTGATCAGTGTATGATCAGCCACGTGAACAGTGCATGCTCAGTCACGTGATCAGTGCCTGCTGAGCTGCGTGATTCCTGCCTGTCATCTGCTTGACAATTGCCAGCTGTGCTGTGTAATTCCTGCCTGCTCAGCTGCTTGATTATTGCCAGCTGAGCAGCATGATTCCTCACAGCTGAGTTCCATGATTATTGCCTGCTGACTGTTTGATTCATGCCTACTCAGCTCTTTGTTTATTGCCTCCAGAGGCACATGATCAGTGTATGATAGCAAACATGATCAGCGCATGATCAGTCACATGATCAGCGCCATTAAGTCACGTGATCACTACATGATAGTCATGTGATCAGTCCATGCTCAGTCATGGTATCAGTGCATGATCAGCCACGTGATCAGTGCATGATAGCCACGTGATCAGTGCATGATAGCCACGTGATCAGTGCATGATCAGCCACGTGATCAGTGCATGATTGCTACGTGATCAGTGCATGATCAGTCACGTGATCAGTGCATGACCAGGCAGGTGATCAGTGCATGATCAGCCACGTGATCAGTGCATGATAGCCACGTGATCAGTGCATGATCAGTCACGTGATCAGTGCATGATCAGTCACGTGACCAGTACATGGTAGCTACATGATCATTGCATGATCAGCCACGTGAGTAGTGCATGATAGCCACGTGATCAGTGCATGATCAGTCACGTGATCAGTGCATGATCAGTCATGTGATCAGTGCATGATCAGGCACGTGATCAGTGTATGATCAGCCACGTGATCAGTGCATGATAGCCACGTGATCAGTGCATGATCAATTACATGATCAGTGCATGATCAGTCACGTGATCAGTGCATGGTAGCTGCGTGATCAGTGTATGATCAGCCACGTGATCAGTGCATGATAGCCACGTGATCAGTGCATGATCAGTCACGTGATCAGTGCATGATCAGTCACGTGATCAGTGCATGATCAGCCACGTGATCAGTGCATGATCAGTCACGTGACCAGTACATGGTAGCTGCGTGATCATTGCATGATCAGCCACGTGATCAGTGCATGATAGCCACGTGATCAGTGCATGATCAGTCACGTGATCAGTGCATGATCAGTCACGTGATCAGTGCATGATCAGCCACGTGATCAGTGCATGATCAATTACGTGATCAGTGCATGATCAGTCACGTGATCAGTGCATGATAGCCACGTGATCAGTGCATGATCAGCCACGTGATCAGTGCATGATAGCCACGTGATCAGTGCATGATCAGTCATGTGATCGTGCATGATCAGCCACGTGATCAGTGCATGATAGCCACGTGATCAGTGCATGATAGCCACGTGATCAGTGCATGATCAGTCACGTGATCAGTGCATGGCAGCCACGTGATCAGTGCATGATCAGCCACGTGATCAGTGCATGATAGCCACGTGATCAGTGCATGATCAGTCACGTGATCAGTGTGTGATCAGCCACGTGATCAGTGCATGATAGCCACGTGATCAGTGCATGATAGCCACGTGATCAGTGCATGATAGTCACGTGATCAGTGCATGATCATCCACGTGATCAGTGCATGAGTCATGTAGTCAGTGCATGATAGCCCGTGATCAGTGCATGATCAGTCCCGTGATCAGTGCATGATCAGCCACGTGATCAGTGCATGATAGCCACGTGATCAGTGCATGATCAGTCACGTGATCAGTGCATGATAGCCACGTGATCAGTGCATGACAATTACGTGATCAGTGCATGATCAATCACGTGATCAGTGCATGAGCCACGTGATCAGTGCATGATCATTCACGTGATAGTGTGTGATCAGCCACGTGAACAGTGCATGCTCAGTCACGTGATCAGGGCCTGCTGAGCTGCGTGATTACTGTCTGCTCATCTGCTTGACAATTGCCAGCTGAGCTGTACGATTCCTGCCTGTCATCTCCTTGACTATTGCCACCTGTGCTGCATAATTCCTGCCTGCTCATCTACTTGATTATTTCCAGCTGAGCAGCATGATTTCTCAGAGCTGAGTTCCATGATTATAGCCTGCTGACTGATTCCTGCCTACTCAGCTCTTTGTTCATTGCCTCCAGATGCACATGATCAGTGTGTGACACCAAACATGATCAGCACATGATCAGTCACATGATCAATGCATGATAAGCCAGGTGATCAGTGCATGATCAATTACGTGATCAGTGCATGATCAGTCATGTGACCAGTACATGGTAGCCACGTGATCAGTGCATGATCAGCCACGTGATCAGTGCATGATCAGTCACGTGATCAGTGCATGATCAGCCACGTGATCAGTGCATGGTCAGACACGTGAACAGTGTATGATCAGCCACGTGATCAGTGCATGATATCCAAGTGATCAGTGCATGATCAATCACGTGATCAGTGTATGATCAGCCACGTGAACAGTGCATGCTCAGTCACGTGATCAGGGCCTGCTGAGCTGCGTGATTACTGTCTGCTCATCTGCTTGACAATTGCCAGCTGAGCTGCATGATTCCTGCCTGTCATCTGCTTGACAATTGCCAGCTGTGCTGTGTAATTCCTGCCTGCTCAGCTGCTTGATTATTGCCAGCTGAGCAGCATGATTCCTCACAGCTGAGTTCCATGATTATTGCCTGCTGACTGTTTGATTCATGCCTACTCAGCTCTTTGTTTATTGCCTCCAGAGGCACATGATCAGTGTATGATAGCAAACATGATCAGCGCATGATCAGTCACATGATCAGCGCCATTAAGTCACGTGATCACTACATGATAGTCATGTGATCAGTCCATGCTCAGTCATGGTATCAGTGCATGATCAGCCACGTGATCAGTGCATGATAGCCACGTGATCAGTGCATGATAGCCACGTGATCAGTGCATGATCAGCCAGGTGATCAGTGCATGATTGCTACGTGATCAGTTCATGATTAGTCACGTGATCAGTGCATGACCAGGCAGGTGATCAGTGTATGATCAGCCACGTGATCAGTGCATGATAGCCACGTGATCAGTGCATGATCAGTCACCTGATGGGTGTATGATCAGTCACGTGACCAGTACATGGTAGCTACATGATCATTGCATGATCAGCCACGTGAGTAGTGCATGATAGCCACGTGATCAGTGCATGATCAGTCACGTGATCAGTGCATGATCAGTCATGTAATCAGTGCATGACCAGGCACGTGATCAGTGTATGATCAGCCACGTGATCAGTGCATGATAGCCACGTGATCAGTGCATGATCAATTACGTGATCAGTGCATGATCAGTCACGTGACCAGTACATGGTAGCTGCGTGATCAGTGCATGATCAGCCACGTGATCAGTGCATGATAGCCACGTGATCAGTGCATGATCAGTCACGTGATCAGTGCATGATCAGCCACGTGATCAGTGCATGATCAGTCACGTGACAGTACATGGTAGCTGCGTGATCATTGCATGATCAGCCACATGATCAGTGCATGATAGCCACGTGATCAGTGCATGATCAGTCACGTGATCAGTGCATGATCAGTCACGTGATCAGTGCATGATCAGCCACGTGATCAGTGCATGATCAATTACGTGATCAGTGCATGATCAGTCACGTGACCAGTACATGGTAGCTACGTGATCATTGCATGATCAGCCACGTGATCAGTGCATGATAGCCACGTGATCAGTGCATGATCAGTCATGTGATACGTGTGTGATCAGCCACGTGATCAGTGCATGATATCCACGTGATCAGTGCATGATAGCCACGTGATCAGTGCATGATAGTCACGTGATCAGTGCATGATCATCCACGTGATCAGTGCATGTGAGTCATGTAGTCAGTGCATGATAGCGCCGTGATCAGTGCATGATCAGTCCCGTGATCAGTGCATGATCAGCCACGTGATCAGTGCATGATAGCCACGTGATCAGTGCATGATCAGTCACGTGATCAGTGCATGATAGCCACGTGATCAGTGCATGACAATTACGTGATCAGTGCATGATCAATCACGTGATCAGTGCATGATAGCCACGTGATCAGTGCATGATCATTCACGTGATAGTGTGTGATCAGCCACGTGAACAGTGCATGCTCAGTCACGTGATCAGGGCCTGCTGAGCTGCGTGATTACTGTCTGCTCATCTGCTTGACAATTGCCAGCTGAGCTGTACGATTCCTGCCTGTCATCTCCTTGACTATTGCCACCTGTGCTGCATAATTCCTGCCTGCTCATCTACTTGATTATTTCCAGCTGAGCAGCATGATTTCTCAGAGCTGAGTTCCATGATTATAGCCTGCTGACTGATTCCTGCCTACTCAGCTCTTTGTTCATTGCCTCCAGATGCACATGATCAGTGTGTGACACCAAACATGATCAGCACATGATCAGTCACATGATCAATGCATGATAAGCCACGTGATCAGTGCATGATCAATTACGTGATCAGTGCATGATCAGTCATGTGACCAGTACATGGTAGCTGCGTGATCAGTGCATGATCAGCCACGTGATCAGTGCATGATCAATCACGTGATCAGTGCATGATCAGCCACGTGATCAGTGCATGATCAGACACGTGATCAGTGCATGATCAGCCACGTGATCAGTGCATGATATCCACGTGATCAGTGCATGATCAGTCACGTGATCAGTGTATGATCAGCCACGTGAACAGTGCATGCTCAGTCACGTGATCAGGGCCTGCTGAGCTGCGTGATTCCTGCCTGTCATCTGCTTGACAATTGCCAGCTGTGCTGTGTAATTCCTGCCTGCTCAGCTGCTTGATTATTGCCAGCTGAGCAGCATGATTCCTCACAGCTGAGTTCCATGATTATTGCCTGCTGACTGTTTGATTCATGCCTACTCAGCTCTTTGTTTATTGCCTCCAGAGGCACATGATCAGTGTATGATAGCAAACATGATCAGCGCATGATCAGTCACATGATCAGCCCCATTAAGTCACGTGATCACTACATGATAGTCATGTGATCAGTCCATGCTCAGTCATGGTATCAGTGCATGATCAGCCACGTGATCAGTGCATGATAGCCACGTGATCAGTGCATGATAGCCACGTGATCAGTGCATGATCAGCCACGTGATCAGTGCATGATTGCTACGTGATCAGTTCATGATTAGTCACGTGATCTGTGCATGACCAGGCACGTGATCAGTGCATGATCAGCCACGTGATCAGTGCATGATAGCCACGTGATCAGTGCATGATCAGTCACCTGATCAGTGTATGATCAGTCACGTGACCAGTACATGGTAGCTACATGATCATTGCATGATCAGCCACGTGAGTAGTGCATGATAGCCACGTGATCAGTGCATGATCAGTCACGTGATCAGTGCATGATCAGTCATGTAATCAGTGCATGACCAGGCACGTGATCAGTGTATGATCAGCCACGTGATCAGTGCATGATAGCCACGTGATCAGTGCATGATCAATTACATGATCAGTGCATGATCAGTCACGTGATCAGTGCATGGTAGCTGCGTGATCAGTGTATGACCAGCCAAGTGATCAGTGCATGATAGCCACGTGATCAGTGCATGATCAGTCACGTGATCAGTGCATGATCAGTCACGTGATCAGTGCATGATCAGCCACGTGATCAGTGCATGATCAGTCACGTGATCAGTACATGGTAGCTGCGTGATCATTGCATGATCAGCCACGTGAGCAGTGCATGATAGCCACGTGATCAGTGCATGATCAGTCACGTGATCAGTGCATGATCAGTCACGTGATCAGTGCATGATCAGCCACGTGATCAGTGCATGATCAATTACGTGATCAGTGCATGATCAGTCACGTGACCAGTACATGGTAGCTACGTGATCATTGCATGATCAGCCACGTGATCAGTGCATGATAGCCACGTGATCAGTGCATGATCAGTCACGTGATCGTGTGTGATCAGCCACGTGATCAGTGCATGATAGCCACGTGATCAGTGCATGATAGCCACGTGATCAGTGCATGATCAGTCACGTGATCAGTGCATGGCAGCTACGTGATCAGTGCATGATCAGCCACGTGATCAGTGCATGATAGCCACGTGATCAGTGCATGATCAGTCACGTGATCGTGTGTGATCAGCCACGTGATCAGTGCATGATATCCACGTGATCAGTGCATGATAGCCACGTGATCAGTGCATGATAGTCACGTGATCAGTGCATGATCATCCACGTGATCAGTGCATGTCAGTCATGTAGTCAGTGCATGATAGCCGTGATCAGTGCATGATCAGTCCCGTGATCAGTGCATGATCAGCCACGTGATCAGTGCATGATAGCCACGTGATCAGTGCATGATCAGTCACGTGATCAGTGCATGATAGCCACGTGATCAGTGCATGACAATTACGTGATCAGTGCATGCGCAATCACGTGATCAGTGCATGAGAGCCACGTGATCAGTGCATGATCATTCACATGATAGTGTGTGATCAGCCACGTGAACAGTGCATGCTCAGTCACGTGATCAGGGCCTGCTGAGCTGCGTGATTACTGTCTGCTCATCTGCTTGACAATTGCCAGCTGAGCTGTACGATTCCTGCCTGTCATCTCCTTGACTATTGCCACCTGTGCTGCATAATTCCTGCCTGCTCATCTACTTGATTATTTCCAGCTGAGCAGCATGATTTCTCAGAGCTGAGTTCCATGATTATAGCCTGCTGACTGATTCCTGCCTACTCAGCTCTTTGTTCATTGCCTCCAGATGCACATGATCAGTGTGTGACACCAAACATGATCAGCACATGATCAGTCACATGATCAATGCATGATAAGCCACGTGATCAGTGCATGATCAATCACGTGATCAGTGCATGATCAGTCATGTGACCAGTACATGGTAGCTGCGTGATCAGTGCATGATCAGCCACGTGATCAGTGCATGATCAATCACGTGATCAGTGCATGATCAGCCACGTGAACAGTGTATGATCAGCCACGTGATCAGTGCATGATATCCAAGTGATCAGTGCATGATCAATCACGTGATCAGTGTATGATCAGCCACGTGAACAGTGCATGCTCAGTCACGTGATCAGGGCCTGCTGAGCTGCGTGATTACTGTCTGCTCATCTGCTTGACAATTGCCAGCTGAGCTGCATGATTCCTGCCTGTCATCTGCTTGACAATTGCCAGCTGTGCTGTGTAATTCCTGCCTGCTCAGCTGCTTGATTATTGCCAGCTGAGCAGCATGATTCCTCACAGCTGAGTTCCATGATTATTGCCTGCTGACTGTTTGATTCATGCCTACTCAGCTCTTTGTTTATTGCCTCCAGAGGCACATGATCAGTGTATGATAGCAAACATGATCAGCGCATGATCAGTCACATGATCAGCGCCATTAAGTCACGTGATCACTACATGATAGTCATGTGATCAGTCCATGCTCAGTCATGGTATCAGTGCATGATCAGCCACGTGATCAGTGCATGATAGCCACGTGATCATTGCATGATAGCCACGTGATCAGTGCATGATCAGCCAGGTGATCAGTGCATGATTGCTACGTGATCAGTGCATGATTAGTCACGTGATCAGTGCATGACCAGGCACGTGATCAGTGCATGATCAGCCACATGATCAGTGCATGATAGCCACGTGATCAGTGCATGATCAGTCACCTGATGGGTGTATGATCAGTCACGTGACCAGTACATGGTAGCTACATGATCATTGCATGATCAGCCACGTGAGTAGTGCATGATAGCCACGTGATCAGTGCATGATCAGTGACGTGATCAGTGCATGATCAGTCATGTGATCAGTGCATGACCAGGCACGTGATCAGTGCATGACCAGCCATGTGATCAGTGCATGATAGCCACGTGATCAGTGCATGATCAATTACATGATCAGTGCATGATCAGTCACGTGATCAGTACATGGTAGCTGCGTGATCAGTGCATGATCAGCCACGTGATCAGTGCATGATAGCCACGTGATCAGTGCATGATCAGTCACGTGATCAGTGCATGATCAGTCACGTGATCAGTGCATGATCAGCCACGTGATCAGTGCATGATCAGTCACGTGATCAGTACATGGTAGCTGCGTGATCATTGCATGATCAGCCACGTAGCAGTGCATGATAGCCACGTGATCAGTGCATGATCAGTCACGTGATCAGTGCATGATCAGTCACGTGATCAGTGCATGATCAGCCACGTGATCAGTGCATGATCAATTACGTGATCAGTGCATGATCAGTCACGTGACCAGTACATGGTAGCTACGTGATCATTGCATGATCAGCCACGTGATCAGTGCATGATAGCCACGTGATCAGTGCATGATCAGTCACGTGATCGTGTGTGATCAGCCACGTGATCAGTGCATGATAGCCACGTGATCAGTGCATGATCAGCCACGTGATCAGTGCATGATCAGTCACGTGATCAGTGCATGGCAGCTACGTGATCAGTGCATGATCAGCCACGTGATCAGTGCATGATAGCCACGTGATCAGTGCATGATCAGTCATGTGATAGTGTGTGATCAGCCACGTGATCAGTGCATGATATCCACGTGATCAGTGCATGATAGCCACGTGATCAGTGCATGATAGTCACGTGATCAGTGCATGATCAGCCACGTGATCAGTGCATGTGGAGTCATGTAGTCAGTGCATGATAGCGCCGTGATCAGTGCATGATCAGTCCCGTGATGAGTGCATGATCAGCCACGTGATCAGTGCATGATAGCCACGTGATCAGTGCATGATCAGTCACGTGATCAGTGCATGATAGCCACGTGATCAGTGCATACAATTACGTGATCAGTGCATGATCAATCACGTGATCAGTGCATGATAGCCACGTGATCAGTGCATGATCATTCACATGATAGTGTGTGATCAGCCACGTGAACAGTGCATGCTCAGTCACGTGATCAGGGCCTGCTGAGCTGCGTGATTACTGTCTGCTCATCTGCTTGACAATTGCCAGCTGAGCTGTACGATTCCTGCCTGTCATCTCCTTGACTATTGCCACCTGTGCTGCATAATTCCTGCCTGCTCATCTACTTGATTATTGCCAGCTGAGCAGCATGATTTCTCAGAGCTGAGTTCCATGATTATAGCCTGCTGACTGATTCCTGCCTACTCAGCTCTTTGTTCATTGCCTCCAGATGCACATGATCAGTGTGTGACACCAAACATGATCAGCACATGATCAGTCACATGATCAATGCATGATAAGCCAGGTGATCAGTGCATGATCAATTACGTGATCAGTGCATGATCAGTCATGTGACCAGTACATGGTAGCTGCGTGATCAGTGCATGATCAGCCACGTGATAAGTGCATGATCAATAACGTGATCAGTGCATGATCAGCCACGTGATCAGTGCATGATCAGCCACGTGATCAGTGCATGATATCCAAGTGATCAGTGCATGATCAATCACGTGATCAGTGTATGATCAGCCAGGTGAACAGTGCATGCTCAGTCACGTGATCAGGGCCTGCTGAGCTGCGTGATTCCTGCCTGTCATCTGCTTGACAATTGCCAGCTGTGCTGTGTAATTCCTGCCTGCTCAGCTGCTTGATTATTGCCAGCTGAGCAGCATGATTCCTCACAGCTGAGTTCCATGATTATTGCCTGCTGACTGTTTGATTCACGCCTACTCAGCTCTTTGTTTATTGCCTCCAGAGGCACATGATCAGTGTATGATAGCAAACATGATCAGCGCATGATCAGTCACATGATCAGCCCCATTAAGTCACGTGATCACTACATGATAGTCATGTGACCAGTCCATGCTCAGTCATGGTATCAGTGCATGATCAGACACGTGATCAGTGCATGATAGCCACGTGATCAGTGCATGATAGCCACGTGATCAGTGCATGATCAGCCAGGTGATCAGTGAATGATTGCTACGTGATCAGTTCATGATTAGTCACGTGATCTGTGCATGACCAGGCAGGTGATCAGTGTATGACCAGCCACATGATCAGTGCATGATAGCCACGTGATCAGTGCATGATCAGTCACCTGATGGGTGTATGATCAGTCACGTGACCGTACATGGTAGCTACATGATCATTGCATGATCAGCCACGTGAGTAGTGCATGATAGCCACGTGATCAGTGCATGATCAGTGACGTGATCAGTGCATGATCAGTCATGTAATCTGTGCATGACCAGGCACGTGATCAGTGTATGACCAGCCACGTGATCAGTGCATGATAGCCACGTGATCAGTGCATGATCAATTACATGATCAGTGCATGATCAGTCACGTGACCAGTACATGGTAGCTGCGTGATCAGTGTATGACCAGCCAAGTGATCAGTGCATGATAGCCACGTGATCAGTGCATGATCAGACACTTGAACAGTGCATGAACAGCCACATGATCAGTGCATGATCAGACACGTGACCAGTACATGGTAGCTGCGTGATCATTTCATGATCAGCCACATGAGCAGTGCATGATAGCCACGTGATCAGTGCATGATCAGTCACGTGATCAGTGCATGATCAGTCACGTGATCAGTGCATGATCAGCCACGTGATCAGTGCATGATCAATTACGTGATCAGTGCATGATCAGTCACGTGACCAGTACATGGTAGCTACGTGATCATTGCATGATCAGCCACGTGATCAGTACATGATAGCCACGTGATCAGTGCATGATCAGTCATGTGATACGTGTGTGATCAGCCACGTGATCAGTGCATGATATCCACGTGATCAGTGCATGATAGCCACGTGATTAGTGCATGATAGTCACGTGATCAGTGCATGATCATCCACGTGATCAGTGCATGTGGAGTCATGTAGTCAATGCATGATAGCGCCGTGATCAGTGCATGATCAGTCCCGTGATGAGTGTATGATCAGCCAAGTGATCAGTGCATGATAGCTACGTGATCAGTGCATGATCAGTCACGTGATCAGTGCATGATAGCCACGTGAGCAGTGCATACAATTACGTGATCAGTGCATGATCAATCACGTGATCAGTGCATGAGAGCCACGTGATCAGTGCATGATCATTCACATGATAGTGTGTGATCAGCCACGTGAACAGTGCATGCTCAGTCACGTGATCAGGGCCTGCTGAGCTGCGTGATTACTGTCTGCTCATCTGCTTGACAATTGCCAGCTGAGCTGTACGATTCCTGCCTGTCATCTCCTTGACTATTGCCACCTGTGCTGCATAATTCCTGCCTGCTCATCTACTTGATTATTTCCAGCTGAGCAGCATGATTTCTCAGAGCTGAGTTCCATGATTATAGCCTGCTGACTGATTCCTGCCTACTCAGCTCTTTGTTCATTGCCTCCAGATGCACATGATCAGTGTGTGACACCAAACATGATCAGCACATGATCAGTCACATGATCAATGCATGATAAGCCAGGTGATCAGTGCATGATCAATTACGTGATCAGTGCATGATCAGTCATGTGACCAGTACATGGTAGCCACGTGATCAGTGCATGATCAGCCACGTGATAAGTGCATGATCAATCACGTGATCAGTGCATGATCAGCCACGTGATCAGTGCATGGTCAGACACGTGAACAGTGTATGATCAGCCACGTGATCAGTGCATGATATCCAAGTGATCAGTGCATGATCAATCACGTGATCAGTGTATGATCAGCCACGTGAACAGTGCATGCTCAGTCACGTGATCAGGGCCTGCTGAGCTGCGTGATTACTGTCTGTCATCTGCTTGACAATTGCCAGCTGTGCTGTGTAATTCCTGCCTGCTCAGCTCCTTGATTATTGCCAGCTGAGCAGCATGATTCCTCACAGCTGAGTTCCATGATTATTGCCTGCTGACTGTTTGATTCATGCCTACTCAGCTCTTTGTTTATTGCCTCCAGAGGCACATGATCAGTGTATGATAGCAAACATGATCAGCGCATGATCAGTCACATGATCAGCCCCATTAAGTCACGTGATCACTACATGATAGTCATGTGATCAGTCCATGCTCAGTCACGGTATCAATGCATGATCAGCCACGTGATCAGTGCATGATAGCCACGTGATCAGTGCATGATAGCCACGTGATCAGTGCATGATCAGCCAGGTGATCAGTGAATGATTGCTACGTGATCAGTTCATGATTAGTCACGTGATCTGTGCATGACCAGGCAGGTGATCAGTGCATGATCAGCCACATGATCAGTGCATGATAGCCACGTGATCAGTGCATGATCAGTCACCTGATGGGTGTATGATCAGTCACGTGACCAGTACATGGTAGCTACATGATCATTGCATGATCAGCCACGTGAGTAGTGCATGATAGCCACGTGATCAGTGCATGATCAGTGACGTGATCAGTGCATGATCAGTCATGTAATCAGTGCATGAACAGGCACGTGATCAGTGTATGACCAGACAAGTGATCAGTGCATGATAGCCACGTGATCAGTGCATGATCAATTACATGATCAGTGCATGATCAGTCACGTGACCAGTACATGGTAGCTGCGTGATCAGTGTATGACCAGCCAAGTGATCAGTGCATGATAGCCACGTGATCAGTGCATGATCAGTCACGTGATCAGTGCATGATCAGTCACGTGATCAGTGCATGATCAGCCACATGATCAGTGCATGATCAGTCACGTGACCAGTACATGGTAGCTGCGTGATCATTGCATGATCAGCCACGTAGCAGTGCATGATAGCCACGTGATCAGTGCATGATCAGTCACGTGATCAGTGCATGATCAGTCACGTGATCAGTGCATGATCAGCCACGTGATCAGTGCATGATCAATTACGTGATCAGTGCATGATCAGTCACGTGACCAGTACATGGTAGCTACGTGATCATTGCATGATCAGCCACGTGATCAGTGCATGATAGCCACGTGATCAGTGCATGATCAGTCATGTGATAGTGTGTGATCAGCCACGTGATCAGTGCATGATAGCCACGTGATCAGTGCATGATCAGCCACGTGATCAGTGCATGATAGTCACGTGATCAGTGCATGGCAGCTACGTGATCAGTGCATGATCAGCCACGTGATCAGTGCATGATAGCCACGTGATCAGTGCATGATCAGTCACGTGATAGTGTGTGATCAGCCACGTGATCAGTGCATGATATCCACGTGATCAGTGCATGATAGCCACGTGATCAGTGCATGATAGTCACGTGATCAGTGCATGATCATCCACGTGATCAGTGCATGTCAGTCATGTAGTCAATGCATGATAGCGCCGTGATCAGTGCATGATCAGTCCCGTGATCAGTGCATGATCAGCCACGTGATCAGTGCATGATAGCTACGTGATCAGTGCATGATCAGTCACGTGATCAGTGCATGATAGCCACGTGATCAGTGCATGACAATTACGTGATCAGTGCATGCGCAATCACGTGATCAGTGCATGAGAGCCACGTGATCAGTGCATGATCATTCACGTGATAGTGTGTGATCAGCCACGTGAACAGTGCATGCTCAGTCACGTGATCAGGGCCTGCTGAGCTGCGTGATTACTGTCTGCTCATCTGCTTGACAATTGCCAGCTGAGCTGTACGATTCCTGCCTGTCATCTCCTTGACTATTGCCACCTGTGCTGCATAATTCCTGCCTGCTCATCTACTTGATTATTTCCAGCTGAGCAGCATGATTTCTCAGAGCTGAGTTCCATGATTATAGCCTGCTGACTGATTCCTGCCTACTCAGCTCTTTGTTCATTGCCTCCAGATGCACATGATCAGTGTGTGACACCAAACATGATCAGCACATGATCAGTCACATGATCAATGCATGATAAGCCAGGTGATCAGTGCATGATCAATTACGTGATCAGTGCATGATCAGTCATGTGACCAGTACATGGTAGCCACGTGATCAGTGCATGATCAGCCACGTGATAAGTGCATGATAAATCACGTGATCAGTGCATGATCAGCCACGTGATCAGTGCATGGTCAGACATGTGAACAGTGTATGATCAGCCACGTGATCAGTGCATGATATCCAAGTGATCAGTGCATGATCAATCACGTGATCAGTGTATGATCAGCCAGGTGAACAGTGCATGCTCAGTCACGTGATCAGGGCCTGCTGAGCTGCGTGATTCCTGCCTGTCATCTGCTTGACAATTGCCAGCTGTGCTGTGTAATTCCTGCCTGCTCAGCTGCTTGATTATTGCCAGCTGAGCAGCATGATTCCTCACAGCTGAGTTCCATGATTATTGCCTGCTGACTGTTTGATTCATGCCTACTCAGCTCTTTGTTTATTGCCTCCAGAGGCACATGATCAGTGTATGAAAGCAAACATGATCAGCGCATGATCAGTCACATGATCAGCGCCATTAAGTCACGTGATCACTACATGATAGTCATGTGATCAGTCCATGCTCATTCATGGTATCAGTGCATGATCAGACACGTGATCAGTGCATGATAGCCACGTGATCAGTGCATGATAGCCACGTGATCAGTGCATGATCAGCCAGGTGATCAGTGAATGATTGCTACGTGATCAGTTCATGATTAGTCACGTGATCTGTGCATGACCAGGCAGGTGATCAGTGTATGATCAGCCACATGATCAGTGCATGATAGCCACGTGATCAGTGCATGATCAGTCACGTGATCAGTGCATGATCAGTCACGTGACCAGTACATGGTAGCTACATGATCATTGCATGATCAGCCACGTGAGTAGTGCATGATAGCCACGTGATCAGTGCATGATCAGTGACGTGATCAGTGCATGATCAGTCATGTAATCTGTGCATGACCAGGCACGTGATCAGTGCATGACCAGCCACGTGATCAGTGCATGATAGCCACGTGATCAGTGCATGATCAATTACATGATCAGTGCATGATCAGTCACGTGACCAGTACATGGTAGCTGCGTGATCAGTGTATGACCAGCCACGTGATCAGTGCATGATAGCCACGTGATCAGTGCATGATCAGTCACGTGATCAGTGCATGATCAGTCACGTGATCAGTGCATGATCAGCCACGTGATCAGTGCATGATCAGTCACGTGACCAGTACATGGTAGCTGCGTGATCATTGCATGATCAGCCACGTGATCAGTGCATGATAGCCACGTGATCAGTGCATGATCAGTCACGTGATCAGTGCATGATCAGTCACGTGATCAGTGCATGATCAGCCACGTGATCAGTGCATGATCAATTACGTGATCAGTGCATGATCAGTCACGTGATCAGTGCATGGTAGCTACGTGATCATTGCATGATCAGCCACGTGATCAGTGCATGATAGCCACGTGATCAGTGCATGATCAGTCACGTGATCGTGTGTGATCAGCCACGTGATCAGTGCATGATATCCACGTGATCAGTGCATGATAGCCACGTGATCAGTGCATGATAGTCACGTGATCAGTGCATGATCAGCTACGTGATCAGTGCATGATCAGCCACGTGATCAGTGCATGATAGCCACGTGATCAGTGCATGATCAGTCATGTGATACGTGTGTGATCAGCCACGTGATCAGTGCATGATATCCACGTGATCAGTGCATGATAGCCACGTGATCAGTGCATGATAGTCACGTGATCAGTGCATGATCATCCACGTGATCAGTGCATGTGGAGTCATGTAGTCAATGCATGATAGCGCCGTGATCAGTGCATGATCAGTCCCGTGATGAGTGCATGATCAGCCACGTGATCAGTGCATGATAGCTACGTGATCAGTGCATGATCAGTCACATGATCAGTGCATGATAGCCACGTGATCAGTGCATACAATTACGTGATCAGTGCATGCGCAATCACGTGATCAGTGCATGAGCCACGTGATCAGTGCATGATCATTCACATGATAGTGTGTGATCAGCCACGTGAACAGTGCATGCTCAGTCACGTGATCAGGGCCTGCTGAGCTGCGTGATTACTGTCTGCTCATCTGCTTGACAATTGCCAGCTGAGCTGTACGATTCCTGCCTGTCATCTCCTTGACTATTGCCACCTGTGCTGCATAATTCCTGCCTGCTCATCTACTTGATTATTTCCAGCTGAGCAGCATGATTTCTCAGAGCTGAGTTCCATGATTATAGCCTGCTGACTGATTCCTGCCTACTCAGCTCTTTGTTCATTGCCTCCAGATGCACATGATCAGTGTGTGACACCAAACATGATCAGCACATGATCAGTCACATGATGAATGCATGATAAGCCAGGTGATCAGTGCATGATCAATTACGTGATCAGTGCATGATCAGTCATGTGACCAGTGCATGGTAGCTGCGTGATCAGTGCATGATCAGCCACGTGATAAGTGCATGATCAATCACGTGATCAGTGCATGATCAGCCACGTGATCAGTGCATGGTCAGACACGTGAACAGTGTATGATCAGCCACGTGATCAGTGCATGATATCCAAGTGATCAGTGCATGATCAATCACGTGATCAGTGTATGATCAGCCACGTGAACAGTGCATGCTCAGTCACGTGATCAGGGCCTGCTGAGCTGCGTGATTCCTGCCTGTCATCTGCTTGACAATTGCCAGCTGTGCTGTGTAATTCCTGCCTGCTCAGCTGCTTGATTATTGCCAGCTGAGCAGCATGATTCCTCACAGCTGAGTTCCATGATTATTGCCTGCTGACTGTTTGATTCATGCCTACTCAGCTCTTTGTTTATTGCCTCCAGAGGCACATGATCAGTGTATGATAGCAAACATGATCAGCGCATGATCAGTCACATGGTCAGCCCCATTAAGTCACGTGATCACTACATGATAGTCATGTGACCAGTCCATGCTCAGTCATGGTATCAGTGCATGATCAGACACGTGATCAGTGCATGATAGCCACGTGATCATTGCATGATAGCCACGTGATCAGTGCATGATCAGCCAGGTGATCAGTGAATGATTGCTACGTGATCAGTTCATGATTAGTCACGTGATCTGTGCATGACCAGGCAGGTGATCAGTGTATGATCAGCCACATGATCAGTGCATGATAGCCACGTGATCAGTGCATGATCAGTCACCTGATGGGTGTATGATCAGTCACGTGACCGGTACATGGTAGCTACATGATCATTGCATGATCAGCCACGTGAGTAGTGCATGATAGCCACGTGATCAGTGCATGATCAGTGACGTGATCAGTGCATGATCAGTCATGTAATCTGTGCATGACCAGGCACGTGATCAGTGTATGACCAGCCATGTGATCAGTGCATGATAGCCACGTGATCAGTGCATGATCAATTACATCATCAGTGCATGATCAGTCACGTGACCAGTACATGGTAGCTGCGTGATCAGTGTATGACCAGCCAAGTGATCAGTGCATGATAGCCACGTGATCAGTGCATGATCAGTCACGTGATCAGTGCATGATCAGTCACGTGATCAGTGCATGATCAGCCACATGATCAGTGCATGATCAGTCACGTGACCAGTACATGGTAGCTGCGTGATCATTGCATGATCAGCCACGTAGCAGTGCATGATAGCCACGTGATCAGTGCATGATCAGTCACGTGATCAGTGCATGATCAGTCACGTGATCAGTGCATGATCAGCCACATGATCAGTGCATGATCAATTACGTGATCATTGCATGATCAGTCACGTGACCAGTACATGGTAGCTACGTGATCATTGCATGATCAGCCACGTGATCAGTGCATGATAGCCACGTGATCAGTGCATGATCAGTCACGTGATCAGTGCATGATCAGCCACGTGATCAGTGCATGATAGCCACGTGATCAGTGCATGATCAGCCACGTGATCAGTGCATGATAGTCACGTGATCAGTGCATGGCAGCTACGTGATCAGTGCATGATCAGCCACGTGATCAGTGCATGATAGCCACGTGATCAGTGCATGATCAGTCACGTGATACGTGTGTGATCAGCCACGTGATCAGTGCATGATATCCACGTGATCAGTGCAGGATAGCCACGTGATTAGTGCATGATAGTCACGTGATCAGTGCATGATCATCCACGTGATCAGTGCATGTGGAGTCATGTAGTCAATGCATGATAGCGCCGTGATCAGTGCATGATCAGTCCCGTGATGAGTGTATGATCAGCCAAGTGATCAGTGCATGATAGCTACGTGATCAGTGCATGATCAGTCACATGATCAGTGCATGATAGCCACGTGAGCAGTGCATACAATTACGTGATCAGTGCATGCGCAATCACGTGATCAGTGCATGAGAGCCACGTGATCAGTGCATGATCATTCACATGATAGGTGTGTGATCAGCCACGTGAACAGTGCATGCTCAGTCACGTGATCAGGGCCTGCTGAGCTGCGTGATTACTGTCTGCTCATCTGCTTGACAATTGCCAGCTGAGCTGTACGATTCCTGCCTGTCATCTCCTTGACTATTGCCACCTGTGCTGCATAATTCCTGCCTGCTCATCTACTTGATTATTTCCAGCTGAGCAGCATGATTTCTCAGAGCTGAGTTCCATGATTATAGCCTGCTGACTGATTCCTGCCTACTCAGCTCTTTGTTCATTGCCTCCAGATGCACATGATCAGTGTGTGACACCAAACATGATCAGCACATGATCAGTCACATGATGAATGCATGATAAGCCAGGTGATCAGTGCATGATCAATTACGTGATCAGTGCATGATCAGTCATGTGACCAGTGCATGGTAGCTGCGTGATCAGTGCATGATCAGCCACGTGATAAGTGCATGATCAATCACGTGATCAGTGCATGATCAGCCACGTGAACAGTGTATGATTAGCCACGTGATCAGTGCATGATATCCAAGTGATCAGTGCATGATCAATCACGTGATCAGTGTATGATCAGCCAGGTGAACAGTGCATGCTCAGTCACGTTATCAGGGCCTGCTGAGCTGCGTGATTACTGTCTGCTCATCTGCTTGACAATTGCCAGCTGAGCTGCATGATTCCTGCCTGTCATCTGCTTGACAATTGCCAGCTGTGCTGTGTAATTCCTGCCTGCTCAGCTGCTTGATTATTGCCAGCTGAGCAGCATGATTCCTCACAGCTGAGTTCCATGATTATTGCCTGCTGACTGTTTGATTCATGCCTACTCAGCTCTTTGTTTATTGCCTCCAGAGGCACATGATCAGTGTATGACAGCAAACATGATCAGCGCATGATCAGTCACATGGTCAGCGCCATTAAGTCACGTGATCACTACATGATAGTCATGTGATCAGTCCATGCTCAGTCAAGGTATCAGTGCATGATCAGCCACGTGATCAGTGCATGATAGCCACGTGATCATTGCATGATAGCCACGTGATCAGTGCATGATCAGCCAGGTGATCAGTGAATGATTGCTACGTGATCAGTTCATGATTAGTCACGTGATCAGTGCATGACCAGGCAGGTGATCAGTGTATGATCAGCCACATGATCAGTGCATGATAGCCACGTGATCAGTGCATGATCAGTCACCTGATGGGTGTATGATCAGTCACGTGACCAGTACATGGTAGCTACATGATCATTGCATGATCAGCCACGTGAGTAGTGCATGATAGCCACGTGATCAGTGCATGATCAGTGACGTGATCAGTGCATGATCAGTCATGTAATCTGTGCATGACCAGGCACGTGATCAGTGTATGACCAGCCACGTGATCAGTGCATGATAGCCACGTGATCAGTGCATGATCAGACAAATGATCAGTGCATGATCAGTCACGTGACCAGTACATGGTAGCTGCGTGATCAGTGTATGAACAGCCAAGTGATCAGTGCATGATAGCCACGTGATCAGTGCATGATCAGTCACGTGATCAGTGCATGATCAGTCACGTGATCAGTGCATGATCAGCCACGTGATCAGTGCATGATCAGTCACGTGACCAGTACATGGTAGCTGCGTGATCATTTCATGATCAGCCACGTAGCAGTGCATGATAGCCACGTGATCAGTGCATGATCAGTCACGTGATCAGTGCATGATCAGTCACGTGATCAGTGCATGATCAGCCACATGATCAGTGCATGATCAATTACGTGATCATTGCATGATCAGTCACGTGACCAGTACATGGTAGCTACGTGATCATTGCATGATCAGCCACGTGATCAGTGCATGATAGCCACGTGATCAGTGCATGATCAGTCATGTGATCGTGTATGATCAGCCACGTGATCAGTGCATGATATCCACGTGATCAGTGCATGATCAGCCACGTGATCAGTGCATGATCAGTCACGTGACCAGTGCATGGCAGCACGTGATCAGTGCATGATCAGCCACGTGATCAGTGCATGATAGCCACGTGATCAGTGCATGATCAGTCATGTGATCGTGTGTGATCAGCCACGTGATCAGTGCATGATATCCACGTGATCAGTGCATGATAGCCACGTGATCAGTGCATGATAGTCACGTGATCAGTGCATGATCATCCACGTGATCAGTGCATGTCAGTCATGTGTCAATGCATGATAGCGCCGTGATCAGTGCATGATCAGTCCCGTGATCAGTGTATGATCAGCCACGTGATCAGTGCATGATAGCTACGTGATCAGTGCATGATCAGTCACATGATCAGTGCATGATAGCCACGTGAGCAGTGCATACAATTACGTGATCAGTGCATGCGCAATCACGTGATCAGTGCATGAGAGCCACGTGATCAGTGCATGATCATTCACATGATAGGTGTGTGATCAGCGACGTGAACAGTGCATGCTCAGTCACGTGATCAGGGCCTGCTGAGCTGCGTGATTACTGTCTGCTCATCTGCTTGACAATTGCCAGCTGAGCTGTACGATTCCTGCCTGTCATCTCCTTGACTATTGCCACCTGTGCTGCATAATTCCTGCCTGCTCATCTACTTGATTATTTCCAGCTGAGCAGCATGATTTCTCAGAGCTGAGTTCCATGATTATAGCCTGCTGACTGATTCCTGCCTACTCAGCTCTTTGTTCATTGCCTCCAGATGCACATGATCAGTGTGTGACACCAAACATGATCAGCACATGATCAGTCACATGATGAATGCATGATAAGCCAGGTGATCAGTGCATGATCAATTACGTGATCAGTGCATGATCAGTCATGTGACCAGTACATGGTAGCTGCGTGATCACTGCATGATCAGCCACGTGATAAGTGCATGATCAATCACGTGATCAGTGCATGATCAGCCACGTGAACAGTGTATGATTAGCCACGTGATCAGTGCATGATATCCAAGTGATCAGTGCATGATCAATCACGTGATCAGTGTATGATCAGCCAGGTGAACAGTGCATGCTCAGTCACGTGATCAGGGCCTGCTGAGCTGCGTGATTACTGTCTGCTCATCTGCTTGACAATTGCCAGCTGAGCTGCATGATTCCTGCCTGTCATCTGCTTGACAATTGCCAGCTGTGCTGTGTAATTCCTGCCTGCTCAGCTGCTTGATTATTGCCAGCTGAGCAGCATGATTCCTCACAGCTGAGTTCCATGATTATTGCCTGCTGACTGTTTGATTCATGCCTACTCAGCTCTTTGTTTATTGCCTCCAGAGGCACATGATCAGTGTATGATAGCAAACATGATCAGCGCATGATCAGTCACATGATCAGCCCCATTAAGTCACGTGATCACTACATGATAGTCATGTGATCAGTCCATGCTCAGTCATGGTATCAGTGCATGATCAGACACGTGATCAGTGCATGATAGCCACGTGATCATTGCATGATAGCCACGTGATCAGTGCATGATCAGCCAGGTGATCAGTGAATGATTGCTACGTGATCAGTTCATGATTAGTCACGTGATCTGTGCATGACCAGGCAGGTGATCAGTGTATGACCAGCCACATGATCAGTGCATGATAGCCACGTGATCAGTGCATGATCAGTCACCTGATGGGTGTATGATCAGTCACGTGACAGGTACATGGTAGCTACATGATCATTGCATGATCAGCCACGTGAGTAGTGCATGATAGCCACGTGATCAGTGCATGATCAGTGACGTGATCAGTGCATGATCAGTCATGTAATCTGTGCATGACCAGGCACGTGATCAGTGTATGACCAGCCATGTGATCAGTGCATGATAGCCACGTGATCAGTGCATGATCAATTACATCATCAGTGCATGATCAGTCACGTGACCAGTACATGGTAGCTGCGTGATCAGTGTATGACCAGCCAAGTGATCAGTGCATGATAGCCACGTGATCAGTGCATGATCAGTCACGTGATCAGTGCATGATCAGCCACATGATCAGTGCATGATCAGTCACGTGACCAGTACATGGTAGCTGCGTGATCATTGCATGAACAGCCACATTAGCAGTGCATGATAGCCACGTGATCAGTGCATGATCAGTCACGTGATCAGTGCATGATCAGTCACGTGATCAGTGCATGATCAGCCACATGATCAGTGCATGATCAATTACGTGATCATTGCATGATCAGTCACGTGACCAGTACATGGTAGCTACGTGATCATTGCATGATCAGCCACGTGATCAGTACATGATAGCCACGTGATCAGTGCATGATCAGTCATGTGATACGTGTGTGATCAGCCACGTGATCAGTGCATGATATCCACCTGATCAGTGAATGATAGCCACGTGATTAGTGCATGATAGTCACGTGATCAGTGCATGATCATCCACGTGATCAGTGCATGTGGAGTCATGTAGTCAATGCATGATAGCGCCGTGATCAGTGCATGATCAGTCCCGTGATGAGTGTATGATCAGCCAAGTGATCAGTGCAAGATAGCTACGTGATCAGTGCATGATCAGTCACATGATCAGTGCATGATAGCCACGTGAGCAGTGCATACAATTACGTGATCAGTGCATGCGCAATCACGTGATCAGTGCATGAGAGCCACGTGATCAGTGCATGATCATTCACATGATAGGTGTGTGATCAGCCACGTGAACAGTGCATGCTCAGTCACGTGATCAGGGCCTGCTGAGCTGCGTGATTACTGTCTGCTCATCTGCTTGACAATTGCCAGCTGAGCTGTACGATTCCTGCCTGTCATCTCCTTGACTATTGCCACCTGTGCTGCATAATTCCTGCCTGCTCATCTACTTGATTATTTCCAGCTGAGCAGCATGATTTCTCAGAGCTGAGTTCCATGATTATAGCCTGCTGACTGATTCCTGCCTACTCAGCTCTTTGTTCATTGCCTCCAGATGCACATGATCAGTGTGTGACACCAAACATGATCAGCACATGATCAGTCACATGATGAATGCATGATAAGCCAGGTGATCAGTGCATGATCAATTACGTGATCAGTGCATGATCAGTCATGTGACCAGTACATGGTAGCTGCGTGATCACTGCATGATCAGCCACGTGATAAGTGCATGTTCAATCACGTGTTCAGTGCATGATCAGCCACGTGATCAGTGCATGGTCAGACACGTGATCAGTGTATGATTAGCCACGTGATCAGTGCATGATATCCAAGTGATCAATGCATGATCAATCACGTGATCAGTGTATGATCAGCCAGGTGAACAGTGCATGCTCAGTCACGTGATCAGGGCCTGCTGAGCTGCGTGATTACTGTCTGCTCATCTGCTTGACAATTGCCAGCTGAGCTGCATGATTCCTGCCTGTCATCTGCTTGACAATTGCCAGCTGTGCTGTGTAATTCCTGCCTGCTCAGCTGCTTGATTATTGCCAGCTGAGCAGCATGATTCCTCACAGCTGAGTTCCATGATTATTGCCTGCTGACTGTTTGATTCATGCCTACTCAGCTCTTTGTTTATTGCCTCCAGAGGCACATGATCAGTGTATGATAGCAAACATGATCAGCGCATGATCAGTCACATGGTCAGCCCCATTAAGTCACGTGATCACTACATGATAGTCATGTGATCAGTCCATGCTCAGTCATGGTATCAGTGCATGATCAGACACGTGATCAGTGCATGATAGCCACGTGATCATTGCATGATAGCCACGTGATCAGTGCATGATCAGCCAGGTGATCAGTGAATGATTGCTACGTGATCAGTTCATGATTAGTCACGTGATCTGTGCATGACCAGGCAGGTGATCAGTGTATGACCAGCCACATGATCAGTGCATGATAGCCACGTGATCAGTGCATGATCAGTCACCTGATGGGTGTATGATCAGTCACGTGACCGGTACATGGAAGCTACATGATCATTGCATGAACAGCCACGTGAGTAGTGCATGATAGCCACGTGATCAGTGCATGATCAGTGACGTGATCAGTGCATGATCAGTCATGTAATCTGTGCATGATCAGGCACGTGATCAGTGCATGACCAGCCATGTGATCAGTGCATGATAGCCACGTGATCAGTGCATGATCAATTACATGATCAGTGCATGATCAGTCACGTGACCAGTACATGGTAGCTGCGTGATCAGTGCATGATCAGCCACGTGATCAGTGCATGATCAGTCACGTGATCAGTGCATGATAGCTGCGTGATCAGTGCATGATCAGCCACATGAGCAGTGCATGATAGCCACGTGATCAGTGCATGATCAGTCACGTGATCAGTGCATGATCAGTCACGTGATCAGTGCATGATAGCTACGTGATCATTGCATGATCAGCCACGTGATCAGTACATGATAGCCACGTGATCAGTGCATGATCAGTCATGATCGTGTGTGATCAGCCACGTGATCAGTGCATGATATCCACCTGATCAGTGAATGATAGCCACGTGATTAGTGCATGATAGTCACGTGATCAGTGCATGATCATCCACGTGATCAGTGCATGTGGAGTCATGTAGTCAATGCATGATAGCGCCGTGATCAGTGCACGATCAGTCCCGTGATGAGTGTATGATCAGCCAAGTGATCAGTGCATGATAGCTACGTGATCAGTGCATGATCAGTCACGTGATCAGTGCATGATAGCCACGTGAGCAGTGCATACAATTACGTGATCAGTGCATGCGCAATCACGTGATCAGTGCATGAGAGCCACGTGATCAGTGCATGATCATTCACATGATAGTGTGTGATCAGCCACGTGAACAGTGCATGCTCAGTCACGTGATCAGGGCCTGCTGAGCTGCGTGATTACTGTCTGCTCATCTGCTTGACAATTGCCAGCTGAGCTGTACGATTCCTGCCTGTCATCTCCTTGACTATTGCCACCTGTGCTGCATAATTCCTGCCTGCTCATCTACTTGATTATTTCCAGCTGAGCAGCATGATTTCTCAGAGCTGAGTTCCATGATTATAGCCTGCTGACTGATTCCTGCCTACTCAGCTCTTTGTTCATTGCCTCCAGATGCACATGATCAGTGTGTGACACCAAACATGATCAGCACATGATCAGTCACATGATGAATGCATGATAAGCCAGGTGATCAGTGCATGATCAATTACGTGATCAGTGCATGATCAGTCATGTGACCAGTACATGGTAGCTGCGTGATCACTGCATGATCAGCCACGTGATAAGTGCATGTTCAATCACGTGTTCAGTGCATGATCAGCCACGTGATCAGTGCATGGTCAGACACGTGAACAGTGTATGATTAGCCACGTGATCAGTGCATGATATCCAAGTGATCAGTGCATGATCAATCACGTGATCAGTGTATGATCAGCCAGGTGAACAGTGCATGCTCAGTCACGTGATCAGGGCCTGCTGAGCTGCGTGATTACTGTCTGCTCATCTGCTTGACAATTGCCAGCTGAGCTGCATGATTCCTGCCTGTCATCTGCTTGACAATTGCCAGCTGTGCTGTGTAATTCCTGCCTGCTCAGCTGCTTGATTATTGCCAGCTGAGCAGCATGATTCCTCACAGCTGAGTTCCATGATTATTGCCTGCTGACTGTTTGATTCATGCCTACTCAGCTCTTTGTTTATTGCCTCCAGAGGCACATGATCAGTGTATGATAGCAAACATGATCAGCGCATGATCAGTCACATGGTCAGCCCCATTAAGTCACGTGATCACTACATGATAGTCATGTGACCAGTCCATGCTCAGTCATGGTATCAGTGCATGATCAGACACGTGATCAGTGCATGATAGCCACGTGATCATTGCATGATAGCCACGTGATCAGTGCATGATCAGCCAGGTGATCAGTGAATGATTGCTACGTGATCAGTTCATGATTAGTCACGTGATCTGTGCATGACCAGGCAGGTGATCAGTGTATGATCAGCCACGTGATCAGTGCATGATAGCCACGTGATCAGTGCATGATCAGTCACCTGATGGGTGTATGATCAGTCACGTGACCGGTACATGGTAGCTACATGATCATTGCATGATCAGCCACGTGAGTAGTGCATGATAGCCACGTGATCAGTGCATGATCAGTGACGTGATCAGTGCATGATCAGTCATGTAATCTGTGCATGACCAGGCACGTGATCAGTGTATGACCAGCCATGTGATCAGTGCATGATAGCCACGTGATCAGTGCATGATCAATTACATGATCAGTGCATGATCAGTCACGTGACCAGTACATGGTAGCTGCGTGATCAGTGTATGACCAGCCAAGTGATCAGTGCATGATAGCCACGTGATCAGTGCATGATCAGTCACGTGATCAGTGCATGATCAGTCACGTGATCAGTGCCTGATCAGCCACATGATCAGTGCATGATCAGTCACGTGACCAGTACATGGTAGCTGCGTGATCATTTCATGATCAGCCACATTAGCAGTGCATGATAGCCACGTGATCAGTGCTTGATCAGTCACGTGATCAGTGCATGATCAGTCACGTGATCAGTGCATGATCAGCCACATGATCAGTGCATGATCAATTACGTGATCATTGCATGATCAGTCACGTGACCAGTACATGGTAGCTACGTGATCATTGCATGATCAGCCACGTGATCAGTACATGATAGCCACGTGATCAGTGCATGATCAGTCATGTGATACGTGTGTGATCAGCCACGTGATCAGTGCATGATATCCACCTGATCAGTGAATGATAGCCACGTGATTAGTGCATGATAGTCACGTGATCAGTGCATGATCATCCACGTGATCAGTGCATGTGGAGTCATGTAGTCAATGCATGATAGCGCCGTGATCAGTGCACGATCAGTCCCGTGATGAGTGTATGATCAGCCAAGTGATCAGTGCATGATAGCTACGTGATCAGTGCATGATCAGTCACATGATCAGTGCATGATAGCCACGTGAGCAGTGCATACAATTACGTGATCAGTGCATGCGCAATCACGTGATCAGTGCATGAGAGCCACGTGATCAGTGCATGATCATTCACATGATAGGTGTGTGATCAGCGACGTGAACAGTGCATGCTCAGTCACGTGATCAGGGCCTGCTGAGCTGCGTGATTACTGTCTGCTCATCTGCTTGACAATTGCCAGCTGAGCTGTACGATTCCTGCCTGTCATCTCCTTGACTATTGCCACCTGTGCTGCATAATTCCTGCCTGCTCATCTACTTGATTATTTCCAGCTGAGCAGCATGATTTCTCAGAGCTGAGTTCCATGATTATAGCCTGCTGACTGATTCCTGCCTACTCAGCTCTTTGTTCATTGCCTCCAGATGCACATGATCAGTGTGTGACACCAAACATGATCAGCACATGATCAGTCACATGATGAATGCATGATAAGCCAGGTGATCAGTGCATGATCAATTACGTGATCAGTGCATGATCAGTCATGTGACCAGTACATGGTAGCTGCGTGATCACTGCATGATCAGCCACGTGATAAGTGCATGTTCAATCACGTGTTCAGTGCATGATCAGCCACGTGATCAGTGCATGGTCAGACACGTGAACAGTGTATGATTAGCCACGTGATCAGTGCATGATATCCAAGTGATCAGTGCATGATCAATCACGTGATCAGTGTATGATCAGCCACGTGAACAGTGCATGCTCAGTCACGTGATCAGGGCCTGCTGAGCTGCGTGATTACTGTCTGCTCATCTGCTTGACAATTGCCAGCTGAGCTGCATGATTCCTGCCTGTCATCTGCTTGACAATTGCCAGCTGTGCTGTGTAATTCCTGCCTGCTCAGCTGCTTGATTATTGCCAGCTGAGCAGCATGATTCCTCACAGCTGAGTTCCATGATTATTGCCTGCTGACTGTTTGATTCATGCCTACTCAGCTCTTTGTTTATTGCCTCCAGAGGCACATGATCAGTGTATGATAGCAAACATGCTCAGCGCATGATCAGTCACATGGTCAGCCCCATTAAGTCACGTGATCACTACATGATAGTCATGTGACCAGTCCATGCTCAGTCATGGTATCAGTGCATGATCAGACACGTGATCAGTGCATGATAGCCACGTGATCATTGCATGATAGCCACGTGATCAGTGCATGATCAGCCAGGTGATCAGTGAATGATTGCTACGTGATCAGTTCATGATTAGTCACGTGATCTGTGCATGACCAGGCAGGTGATCAGTGTATGACCAGCCACATGATCAGTGCATGATAGCCACGTGATCAGTGCATGATCAGTCACCTGATGGGTGTATGATCAGTCACGTGACCGGTACATGGTAGCTACATGATCATTGCATGATCAGCCACGTGAGTAGTGCATGATAGCCACGTGATCAGTGCATGATCAGTGACGTGATCAGTGCATGATCAGTCATGTAATCTGTGCATGACCAGGCACGTGATCAGTGTATGACCAGCCATGTGATCAGTGCATGATAGCCACGTGATCAGTGCATGATCAATTACATCATCAGTGCATGATCAGTCACGTGACCAGTACATGGTAGCTGCGTGATCAGTGTATGACCAGCCAAGTGATCAGTGCATGATAGCCACGTGATCAGTGCATGATCAGTCACGTGATCAGTGCCTGATCAGCCACATGATCAGTGCATGATCAGTCACGTGACCAGTACATGGTAGCTGCGTGATCATTTCATGATCAGCCACATTAGCAGTGCATGATAGCCACGTGATCAGTGCTTGATCAGTCACGTGATCAGTGCATGATCAGTCACGTGATCAGTGCATGATCAGCCACATGATCAGTGCATGATCAATTACGTGATCATTGCATGATCAGTCACGTGACCAGTACATGGTAGCTACGTGATCATTGCATGATCAGCCACGTGATCAGTACATGATAGCCACGTGATCAGTGCATGATCAGTCACGTGATCGTGTGTGATCAGCCACGTGATCAGTGCATGATATCCACCTGATCAGTGCATGATAGCCACGTGATCAGTGCATGATAGTCACGTGATCAGTGCATGATCATCCACGTGATCAGTGCATGTGGAGTCACGTAGTCAGTGCATGATAGCCACGTGATCAGTGCATGATCAGTCACGTGATCAGTGTATGATCAGCCAAGTGATCAGTGTATGATAGCCACGTGATCAGTGCATGATCAGTCACATGATCAGTGCATGATAGCCACGTGAGCAGTGCATACAATTACGTGATCAGTGCATGAGCAATCACGTGATCTGTGCATGAGAGCCACGTGATCAGTGCATGATCAGCCACGTGATCAGTGCATGATCAGCCACGTGATCAGTGCATGATCAGCCACGTGATCTGTGCATGATCAGCTGCGTGATTAGTGTATGATCTGCTTGACAATTGCCAGCTGAGCTGTACGATTCCTGCCTGTCATCTCCTTGACTATTGCCACCTGTGCTGCATAATTCCTGCCTGCTCATCTACTTGATTATTTCCAGCTGAGCAGCATGATTTCTCAGAGCTGAGTTCCATGATTATAGCCTGCTGACTGATTCCTGCCTACTCAGCTCTTTGTTCATTGCCTCCAGATGCACGTGATCAGTGTGTGACACCAAACATGATCAGTGCATGATCAGTCACGTGATCAATGCATGATCAGCCACGTGATCAGTGCATGATCAATTACGTGATCAGTGCATGATCAGTCACGTGACCAGTACATGGTAGCTACGTGATCATTGCATGATCAGCCACGTGATAAGTGCATGTTCAATCACGTGAGCAGTGCATGATCAGCCACGTGATCAGTGCATGGTCAGACACGTGAACAGTGTATGATTAGCCACGTGATCAGTGCATGATATCCAAGTGATCAATGCTTGATCAATCACGTGATCAGTGTATGATCAGCCAGGTGAACAGTGCATGCTCAGTCACGTGATCAGGGCCTGCTGAGCTGCGTGATTACTGTCTGCTCATCTGCTTGACAATTGGCAGCTGAGCTGCATGATTCCTGCCTGTCATCTGCTTGACAATTGCCAGCTGTGCTGTGTAATTCGTGCCTGCTCAGCTGCTTGATTATTGCCAGCTGAGCAGCATGATTCCTCACAGCTGAGTTCCATGATTATTGCCTGCTGACTGTTTGATTCATGCCTACTCAGCTCTTTGTTTATTGCCTCCAGAGGCACATGATCAGTGTATGATAGCAAACATGATCAGCGCATGATCAGTCACATGGTCAGCGCCATTAAGTCACGTGATCACTACATGATAGCCATGTGATCAGTCCATGCTCAGTCACGGTATCAGTGCATGATCAGCCACGTGATCAGTGCATGATAGCCACGTGATCATTTCATGATAGCCACGTGATCAGTGCATGATCAGCCAGGTGATCAGTGAATGATTGCTACGTGATCAGTTCATGATTAGTCACGTGATCTGTGCATGACCAGGCCGGTGATCAGTGTATGATCAGCCACGTGAACAGTGCATGATAGCCACGTGATCAGTGCAAGATCAGTCACCTGATGGGTGTATGATCAGTCACGTGACCGGTACATGGTAGCTACATTATCATTGCATGATCAGCCACCTGAGTAGTGCATAATAGCCAGGTGATCAGTGCATGATCAGTGACGTTATCAGTGCATGATTAGTCATGTAATCTGTGCATGACCAGGCATGTGATCAGTGTATGACCAGCCATGTGATCAGTGCATGATCAGTCACGTGATCAGTGCATGATCAATTACATGATCAGTGCATGATCAGTCACGTGACCAGTACATGGTAGCTGCGTGATTAGTGTATGACCAGCCAAGTGATCAGTGCATGATCAGCCACGTGATCAGTGCATGATCAGTCACGTGATCAGTGCATGATGAGTCACGTGATCAGTGCATGATAGCCACATGATCAGTGCATGATCATTCACGTGACCAGTGCATGATCAGTCACGTGATCATTTCATGATCAGCCACGTTAGCAGTGCATGATCAGCCACGTGATCAGTGCTTGATCAGCCACGTGATCAGTGCATGATCAATTACGTGATCAGTGCAAGATCAGTCACGTGACCAGTACATGGTAGCTACGTGATCATTGCATGATCAGCCACGTGATCAGTGCATGATCAGTCACGTGATCAGTGCATGATCAGTCACGTGATCAGTGCATGATCAGCCACGTGATCAGTGCATGATCAGTCACGTGATCAGTGCATGATAGCTGCGTGATCAGTGCATGATCAGCCACGTGATCAGTGCATGATAGCCACGTGATCAGTGCATGATCAGTCACGTGATCAGTGCATGATCAGTCACGTGATCAGTGCATGATCAGCCACGTGATCAGTGCATGATCAATTACGTGATCAGTGCATGATCAGTCACGTGATCAGTGCATGATAGCTACGTGATCAGTGCATGATCAGCCACGTGATCAGTGCATGATAGCCACGTGATCAGTGCATGATCAGTCACGTGATCAGTATATGATCAGCCACGTGATCAGTGCATGATATCCACGTGATCAGTGCATGATCAGCCACGTGATCAGTGCATGATAGTTACGTGATCAGTGCATGATCATCCACGTGATCAGTGCATGATCAGTCATGTGTCAGTGCATGATAGCGCCGTGATCAGTGCATGATCAGTCACGTGATCAGTGCATGATCAGCCACGTGATCAGTGCATGATCAGCCACGTGATCAGTGCATGACAATTCGTGATCAGTGCATGACAATCACGTGATCAGTGCATGATAGCCACGTGATCAGTGCATGATCAGTCACGTGATCAGTGTGTGATCAGCCACGTGAACAGTGCATGCTCAGTCACGTGATCAGGGCCTGCTGAGCTGCGTGATTACTGTCTGCTCATCTGCTTGACAATTGCCAGCTGAGCTGCACGATTCCTGCCTGTCATCTGCTTGACTTGCCACCTGTGCTGCATAATTCCTGCCTGCTCATCTGCTTGATTATTGCCAGCTGAGCAGCATGATTTCTCAGCTGAGTTCCATGATTATAGCCTGCTGACTGATTCCTGCCTACTCAGCTCTTTGTTCATTGCCTCCAGATGCACATGATCAGTGTGTGACACCAAACATGATCAGCACATGATCAGTCACATGATCAATGCATGATAAGCCAGGTGATCAGTGCATGATCAGTCACGTGATCAGTGCATGATCAGTCATGTGATCAGTGCATGATCAGCCACGTGATCAGTGCATGATCAGCCACGTGATCAGTGCATGATCAATCACGTGATCAGTGCATGATCAGCCACGTGATCAGTGCATGGTCAGACACGTGATCAGTGTATGATCAGCCACGTGATCAGTGCATGATATCCAAGTGATCAGTGCATGATCAGTCACGTGATCAGTGTATGATCAGCCACGTGAACAGTGCATGCTCAGTCACGTGATCAGGGCCTGCTGAGCTGCGTGATTACTGTCTGCTCATCTGCTTGACAATTGCCAGCTGAGCTGCATGATTCCTGCCTGTCATCTGCTTGACAATTGCCAGCTGTGCTGTGTAATTCCTGCCTGCTCAGCTGCTTGATTATTGCCAGCTGAGCAGCATGATTCCTCACAGCTGAGTTCCATGATTATTGCCTGCTGACTGTTTGATTCATGCCTACTCAGCTCTTTGTTTATTGCCTCCAGAGGCACATGATCAGTGTATGATAGCAAACATGATCAGTGCATGATCAGTCACATGATCAGCGCCATTAAGTCACGTGATCACTACATGATAGTCATGTGATCAGTCCATGCTCAGTCACGGTATCAGTGCATGATCAGCCACGTGATCAGTGCATGATAGCCACGTGATCAGTGCATGATCAGCCACGTGATCAGTGCATGATCAGCCACGTGATCAGTGCATGATAGCCACGTGATCAGTGCATGATCAGTCACGTGATCAGTGCATGATCAGCCACGTGATCAGTGCATGATCAGTCACGTGATCAGTGCATGGTAGCTACGTGATCATTGCATGATCAGCCACGTGATCAGTGCATGATAGCCACGTGATCAGTGCATGATCAGTCACGTGATCAGTGCATGATCAGTCACGTGATCAGTGCATGATCAGCCACGTGATCAGTGCATGATCAGTTACGTGATCAGTGCATGATCAGTCACGTGATCAGTGCATGATAGCTACGTGATCAGTGCATGATCAGCCACGTGATCAGTGCATGATAGCCACGTGATCAGTGCATGATCAGTCACGTGATCGTGTGTGATCAGCCACGTGATCAGTGCATGATATCCACCTGATCAGTGCATGATAGCCACGTGATCAGTGCATGATCAGTCACGTGATCAGTGCATGATCAGCCACGTGATCAGTGCATGATCAGTCATGTGTCAGTGCATGATAGCCCGTGATCAGTGCATGATCAGTCCCGTGATCAGTGCATGATCAGCCACGTGATCAGTGCATGATAGCCACGTGATCAGTGCATGATCAGTCACGTGATCAGTGCATGATCAGCCACGTGATCAGTGCATGACAACACGTGATCAGTGCATGATCAATCACGTGATCAGTGCATGATAGCCACGTGATCAGTGCATGATCATTCACGTGATCAGTGATGATCAGCCACGTGAACAGTGCATGCTCAGTCACGTGATCAGGGCCTGCTGAGCTGCGTGATTACTGTCTGCTCATCTGCTTGACAATTGCCAGCTGAGCTGCATGATTCCTGCCTGTCATCTGCTGGACAATTGCCAGCTGTGCTGTGTAATTCCTGCCTGCTCAGCTGCTTGATTAATGCCAGCTGAGCAGCATGATTCCTCACACCTGAGTTCCATGATTATTGCCTGCTGACTGATTCGTGCCTACTCAGCTCTCTGTTTATTGCCTCCAGAGGCACATGATCAGTGTATGATAGCAAACATGATCAGCGCATGATCAGTCACATGATCAGCCCCATTAAGTCACGTGATCACTACATGATAGTCATGTGACCAGTCCATGCTCAGTCATGGTATCAGTGCATGATCAGCCACGTGATCAGTGCATGATAGCCACGTGATCATTGCATGATAGCCACGTGATCAGTGCATGATCAGCCACGTGATCAGTGAATGATTGCTACGTGATCAGTTCATGATTAGTCACGTGATCTGTGCATGACCAGGCAGGTGATCAGTGTATGATCAGCCACATGATCAGTGCATGATAGCCACGTGATCAGTGCATGATCAGTCACCTGATGGGTGTATGATCAGTCACGTGACCGGTACATGGTAGCTACATGATCATTGCATGATCAGCCACGTGAGTAGTGCATGATAGCCACGTGATCAGTGCATGATCAGTCACGTGATCAGTGCATGATCAGTCATGTAATCTGTGCATGACCAGGCACGTGATCAGTGTATGATCAGCCATGTGATCAGTGCATGATAGCCACGTGATCAGTGCATGATCAATTACATCATCAGTGCATGATCAGTCACGTGACCAGTACATGGTAGCTGCGTGATCAGTGCATGATCAGCCAAGTGATCAGTGCATGATAGCCACGTGATCAGTGCATGATCAGTCACGTGATCAGTGCATGATCAGCCACGTGATCAGTGCATGATCAGTCACGTGACCAGTACATGGTAGCTGCGTGATCATTGCATGATCAGCCACATTAGCAGTGCATGATAGCCACGTGATCAGTGCATGATCAGTCACGTGATCAGTGCATGATCAGTCACGTGATCAGTGCATGATCAGCCACGTGATCAGTGCATGATCAGTCACGTGATCAGTGCATGATAGCTACGTGATCAGTGCATGATCAGCCACGTGATCAGTGCATGATAGCCACGTGATCAGTGCATGATCAGTCATGTGATACGTGTGTGATCAGCCACGTGATCAGTGCATGATATCCACCTGATCAGTGCATGATAGCCACGTGATTAGTGCATGATAGTCACGTGATCAGTGCATGATCATCCACGTGATCAGTGCATGTGGAGTCATGTAGTCAATGCATGATAGCGCCGTGATCAGTGCATGATCAGTCCCGTGATGAGTGTATGATCAGCCAAGTGATCAGTGCATGATAGCCACGTGATCAGTGCATGATCAGTCACATGATCAGTGCATGATAAGCCACGTGATCAGTGCATGACAATTACGTGATCAGTGCATGCGCAATCACGTGATCAGTGCATGAGAGCCACGTGATCAGTGCATGATCATTCACATGATAGGTGTGTGATCAGCGACGTGAACAGTGCATGCTCAGTCACGTGATCAGGGCCTGCTGAGCTGCGTGATTACTGTCTGCTCATCTGCTTGACAATTGCCAGCTGAGCTGTACGATTCCTGCCTGTCATCTCCTTGACAATTGCCACCTGTGCTGCATAATTCCTGCCTGCTCATCTACTTGATTATTGCCAGCTGAGCAGCATGATTTCTCAGAGCTGAGTTCCATGATTATAGCCTGCTGACTGATTCCTGCCTACTCAGCTCTTTGTTCATTGCCTCCAGATGCACATGATCAGTGTGTGACACCAAACATGATCAGCACATGATCAGTCACATGATGAATGCATGATAAGCCAGGTGATCAGTGCATGATCAATTACGTGATCAGTGCATGATCAGTCATGTGACCAGTGCATGGTAGCTGCGTGATCAGTGCATGATCAGCCACGTGATAAGTGCATGATCAATCACGTGATCAGTGCATGATCAGCCACGTGATCAGTGCATGGTCAGACACGTGAACAGTGTATGATCAGCCACGTGATCAGTGCATGATATCCAAGTGATCAGTGCATGATCAATCACGTGATCAGTGTATGATCAGCCACGTGAACAGTGCATGCTCAGTCACGTGATCAGGGCCTGCTGAGCTGCGTGATTACTGTCTGCTCATCTGCTTGACAATTGCCAGCTGAGCTGCATGATTCCTGCCTGTCATCTGCTTGACAATTGCCAGCTGTGCTGTGTAATTCCTGCCTGCTCAGCTGCTTGATTATTGCCAGCTGAGCAGCATGATTCCTCACAGCTGAGTTCCATGATTATTGCCTGCTGACTGTTTGATTCATGCCTACTCAGCTCTTTGTTTATTGCCTCCAGAGGCACATGATCAGTGTATGATAGCAAACATGATCAGCGCATGATCAGTCACATGATCAGCCCCATTAAGTCACGTGATCACTACATGATAGTCATGTGATCAGTCCATGCTCAGTCATGGTATCAGTGCATGATCAGCCACGTGATCAGTGCATGATAGCCACGTGATCATTGCATGATAGCCACGTGATCAGTGCATGATCAGCCAGGTGATCAGTGAATGATTGCTACGTGATCAGTTCATGATTAGTCACGTGATCAGTGCATGACCAGGCAGGTGATCAGTGTATGACCAGCCACATGATCAGTGCATGATAGCCACGTGATCAGTGCATGATCAGTCACCTGATGGGTGTATGATCAGTCACGTGACCGGTACATGGTAGCTACATGATCATTGCATGATCAGCCACGTGAGTAGTGCATGATAGCCACGTGATCAGTGCATGATCAGTGACGTGATCAGTGCATGATCAGTCATGTAATCTGTGCATGACCAGGCACGTGATCAGTGTATGACCAGCCATGTGATCAGTGCATGATAGCCACGTGATCAGTGCATGATCAATTACATGATCAGTGCATGATCAGTCACGTGACCAGTACATGGTAGCTGCGTGATCAGTGTATGACCAGCCAAGTGATCAGTGCATGATAGCCACGTGATCAGTGCATGATCAGTCACGTGATCAGTGCATGATCAGCCACGTGATCAGTGCATGATCAGTCACGTGACCAGTACATGGTAGCTGCGTGATCATTTCATGATCAGCCACGTGAGCAGTGCATGATAGCCACGTGATCAGTGCATGATCAGTCACGTGATCAGTGCATGATCAGTCACGTGATCAGTGCATGATCAGCCACGTGATCAGTGCATGATCAATTACGTGATCAGTGCATGATCAGTCACGTGATCAGTACATGATAGCTCGTGATCAGTGCATGATCAGCCACGTGATCAGTGCATGATCAGCCACGTGATCAGTGCATGATCAGTCATGTGATCGTGTGTGATCAGCCACGTGATCAGTGCATGATATCCACCTGATCAGTGCATGATAGCCACGTGATCAGTGCATGATAGTCACGTGATCAGTGCATGATCATCCACGTGATCAGTGCATGTGGAGTCATGTAGTCAATGCATGATAGCGCCGTGATCAGTGCATGATCAGTCCCGTGATCAGTGTATGATCAGCCACGTGATCAGTGCATGATAGCTACGTGATCAGTGCATGATCAATTACGTGATCAGTGCATGACAATCACGTGATCAGTGCATGAGAGCCACGTGATCAGTGCATGATCATTCACATGATAGGTGTGTGATCAGCGACGTGAACAGTGCATGCTCAGTCACGTGATCAGGGCCTGCTGAGCTGCGTGATTACTGTCTGCTCATCTGCTTGACAATTGCCAGCTGAGCTGTACGATTCCTGCCTGTCATCTCCTTGACTATTGCCACCTGTGCTGCATAATTCCTGCCTGCTCATCTACTTGATTATTTCCAGCTGAGCAGCATGATTTCTCAGAGCTGAGTTCCATGATTATAGCCTGCTGACTGATTCCTGCCTACTCAGCTCTTTGTTCATTGCCTCCAGATGCACATGATCAGTGTGTGACACCAAACATGATCAGCACATGATCAGTCACATGATCAATGCATGATAAGCCAGGTGATCAGTGCATGATCAATTACGTGATCAGTGCATGATCAGTCACGTGACCAGTGCATGGTAGCTGCGTGATCAGTGCATGATCAGCCACGTGATAAGTGCATGATCAATCACGTGATCAGTGCATGATCAGCCACGTGATCAGTGCATGGTCAGACACGTGAACAGTGTATGATCAGCCACGTGATCAGTGCATGATATCCAAGTGATCAGTGCATGATCAATCACGTGATCAGTGTATGATCAGCCACGTGAACAGTGCATGCTCAGTCACGTGATCAGGGCCTGCTGAGCTGCGTGATTACTGTCTGCTCATCTGCTTGACAATTGCCAGCTGAGCTGCATGATTCCTGCCTGTCATCTGCTTGACAATTGCCAGCTGTGCTGTGTAATTCCTGCCTGCTCAGCTGCTTGATTATTGCCAGCTGAGCAGCATGATTCCTCACAGCTGAGTTCCATGATTATTGCCTGCTGACTGTTTGATTCATGCCTACTCAGCTCTTTGTTTATTGCCTCCAGAGGCACATGATCAGTGTATGATAGCAAACATGATCAGCGCATGATCAGTCACATGATCAGCCCCATTAAGTCACGTGATCACTACATGATAGTCATGTGATCAGTCCATGCTCAGTCATGGTATCAGTGCATGATCAGCCACGTGATCAGTGCATGATAGCCACGTGATCAGTGCATGATCAGCCACGTGATCAGTGCATGATCAGCCAGGTGATCAGTGCATGATTGCTACGTGATCAGTGCATGATCAGTCACGTGATCAGTGCATGATCAGGCAGGTGATCAGTGCATGATAGCCACGTGATCAGTGCATGATCAGCCACGTGATCAGTGCATGATCAGCCACGTGATCAGTGCATGATCAGTCACGTGATCAGTGCATGATCAGCCACGTGATCAGTGCATGATCAGTCACGTGATCAGTGCATGATAGCTGCGTGATCAGTGCATGATCAGCCACGTGATCAGTGCATGATAGCCACGTGATCAGTGCATGATCAGTCACGTGATCAGTGCATGATCAGTCACGTGATCAGTGCATGATCAGCCACGTGATCAGTGCATGATCAATTACGTGATCAGTGCATGATCAGTCACGTGACCAGTACATGGTAGCTACGTGATCAGTGCATGATCAGCCACGTGATCAGTGCATGATAGCCACGTGATCAGTGCATGATCAGTCACGTGATCAGTGCATGATCAGCCACGTGATCAGTGCATGATATCCACGTGATCAGTGCATGATAGCCACGTGATCAGTGCATGATAGTCACGTGATCAGTGCATGATCAGCCACGTGATCAGTGCATGATCAGTCATGTGTCAGTGCATGATAGCCCGTGATCAGTGCATGATCAGTCCCGTGATCAGTGCATGATCAGCCACGTGATCAGTGCATGATAGCCACGTGATCAGTGCATGATCAGTCACGTGATCAGTGCATGATCAGCCACGTGATCAGTGCATGCAATTACGTGATCAGTGCATGATCAGCCACGTGATCAGTGCATGATAGCCACGTGATCAGTGCATGATCAGTCACGTGATCAGTGTGTGATCAGCCACGTGAACAGTGCATGCTCAGTCACGTGATCAGGGCCTGCTGAGCTGCGTGATTACTGTCTGCTCATCTGCTTGACAATTGCCAGCTGAGCTGCATGATTCCTGCCTGTCATCTGCTTGACAATTGCCAGCTGTGCTGCGTAATTCCTGCCTGCTCAGCTGCTTGATTATTGCCAGCTGAGCAGCATGATTCCTCACAGCTGAGTTCCATGATTATTGCCTGCTGACTGATTCGTGCCTACTCAGCTCTTTGTTCATTGCCTCCAGAGGCACATGATCAGTGTATGATAGCAAACATGATCAGCGCATGATCAGTCACATGATCAGCGCCATTAAGTCACGTGATCACTACATGATAGTCATGTGATCAGTCCATGCTCAGTCATGGTATCAGTGCATGATCAGCCACGTGATCAGTGCATGATAGCCACGTGATCAGTGCATGATAGCCACGTGATCAGTGCATGATCAGCCACGTGATCAGTGCATGATTGCTACGTGATCAGTGCATGATCAGTCACGTGATCAGTGCATGATCAGCCACGTGATCAGTGCATGATCAGCCACGTGATCAGTGCATGATAGCCACGTGATCAGTGCATGATCAGTCACGTGATCAGTGCATGATCAGTCACGTGACCAGTACATGGTAGCTACATGATCATTGCATGATCAGCCACGTGAGTAGTGCATGATAGCCACGTGATCAGTGCATGATCAGTCACGTGATCAGTGCATGATCAGTCATGTGATCAGTGCATGATCAGTCACGTGATCAGTGCATGATCAGCCACGTGATCAGTGCATGATAGCCACGTGATCAGTGCATGATCAATCACGTGATCAGTGCATGATCAGTCACGTGATCAGTGCATGATAGCTGCGTGATCAGTGCATGATCAGCCACGTGATCAGTGCATGATAGCCACGTGATCAGTGCATGATCAGTCACGTGATCAGTGCATGATCAGCCACGTGATCAGTGCATGATCAGTCACGTGATCAGTGCATGGTAGCTGCGTGATCAGTTGCATGATCAGCCACGTGATCAGTGCATGATAGCCACGTGATCAGTGCATGATCAGTCACGTGATCAGTGCATGATCAGTCACGTGATCAGTGCATGATCAGCCACGTGATCAGTGCATGATCAATTACGTGATCAGTGCATGATCAGTCACGTGATCAGTGCATGATAGCACGTGATCAGTGCATGATCAGTCACGTGATCAGTGCATGATCAGCCACGTGATCAGTGCATGATCAGTCATGTGATCAGTGTATGAGCATCCACGTGATCAGAGCATGATATCCACGTGATCAGTGCATGATAGCCACGTGATCAGTGCATGATCAGTCACGTGATCAGTGCATGATCAGCCACGTGATCAGTGCATGATCAGTCATGTGATCAGTGCATGATAGCCCGTGATCAGTGCATGATCAGTCCCGTGATCAGTGCATGATCAGCCACGTGATCAGTGCATGATAGCTACGTGATCAGTGCATGATCAGTCACGTGATCAGTGCATGATAGCCACGTGATCAGTGCATGACAATTACGTGATCAGTGCATGATCAGTCACGTGATCAGTGCATGATAGCCACGTGATCAGTGCATGATCAGTCACGTGATCAGTGTATGATCAGCCACGTGAACAGTGCATGCTCAGTCACGTGATCAGGGCCTGCTGAGCTGCGTGATTACTGTCTGCTCATCTGCTTGACAATTGCCAGCTGAGCTGCACGATTCCTGCCTGTCATCTGCTTGACAATTGCCAGCTGTGCTGCATAATTCCTGCCTGCTCATCTGCTTGATTATTGCCAGCTGAGCAGCATGATTTCTCAGAGCTGAGTTCCATGATTATAGCCTGCTGACTGATTCCTGCCTACTCAGCTCTTTGTTCATTGCCTCCAGAGGCACATGATCAGTGTATGATACCAAACATGATCAGTGCATGATCAGTCACATGATCAGTGCATGATAAGCCACGTGATCAGTGCATGATCAGTCACGTGATCAGTGCATGATCAGTCACGTGACCAGTACATGGTAGCTGCGTGATCAGTGCATGATCAGCCACGTGATCAGTGCATGATCAGTCACGTGATCAGTGCATGATCAGCCACGTGATCAGTGCATGATCAGTCACGTGATCAGTGCATGATCAGCCACGTGATCAGTGCATGATCAATTACGTGATCAGTGCATGATCAGTCACGTGACCAGTACATGGTAGCTACGTGATCATTGCATGATCAGCCACGTGATCAGTGCATGATAGCCACGTGATCAGTGCATGATCAGTCACGTGATCGTGTGTGATCAGCCACGTGATCAGTGCATGATATCCACGTGATCAGTGCATGATAGCCACGTGATCAGTGCATGATAGTCACGTGATCAGTGCATGATCATCCACGTGATCAGTGCATGTGGAGTCATGTAGTCAATGCATGATAGCGCCGTGATCAGTGCATGATCAGTCCCGTGATCAGTGTATGATCAGCCACGTGATCAGTGCATGATAGCCACGTGATCAGTGCATGATCAGTCACGTGATCAGTGCATGATAGCCACGTGATCAGTGCATGACAATTACGTGATCAGTGCATGATCAATCACGTGATCAGTGCATGATAGCCACGTGATCAGTGCATGATCATTCACATGATCAGGTGTGTGATCAGCCACGTGAACAGTGCATGCTCAGTCACGTGATCAGGGCCTGCTGAGCTGCGTGATTACTGTCTGCTCATCTGCTTGACAATTGCCAGCTGAGCTGTACGATTCCTGCCTGTCATCTCCTTGACTATTGCCACCTGTGCTGCATAATTCCTGCCTGCTCATCTACTTGATTATTTCCAGCTGAGCAGCATGATTTCTCAGAGCTGAGTTCCATGATTATAGCCTGCTGACTGATTCCTGCCTACTCAGCTCTTTGTTCATTGCCTCCAGATGCACATGATCAGTGTGTGACACCAAACATGATCAGCACATGATCAGTCACATGATCAGTGCATGATAAGCCACGTGATCAGTGCATGATCAATTACGTGATCAGTGCATGATCAGTCATGTGATCAGTGCATGGTAGCCACGTGATCAGTGCATGATCAGCCACGTGATCAGTGCATGATCAGTCACGTGATCAGTGCATGATCAGCCACGTGATCAGTGCATGGTCAGACACGTGAACAGTGTATGATCAGCCACGTGATCAGTGCATGATATCCAAGTGATCAGTGCATGATCAATCACGTGATCAGTGTATGATCAGCCACGTGAACAGTGCATGCTCAGTCACGTGATCAGGGCCTGCTGAGCTGCGTGATTACTGTCTGCTCATCTGCTTGACAATTGCCAGCTGAGCTGCATGATTCCTGCCTGTCATCTGCTTGACAATTGCCAGCTGTGCTGTGTAATTCCTGCCTGCTCAGCTGCTTGATTATTGCCAGCTGAGCAGCATGATTCCTCACAGCTGAGTTCCATGATTATTGCCTGCTGACTGTTTGATTCATGCCTACTCAGCTCTTTGTTTATTGCCTCCAGAGGCACATGATCAGTGTATGATAGCAAACATGATCAGCGCATGATCAGTCACATGATCAGCGCCATTAAGTCACGTGATCACTACATGATAGTCATGTGATCAGTCCATGCTCAGTCATGGTATCAGTGCATGATCAGCCACGTGATCAGTGCATGATAGCCACGTGATCAGTGCATGATCAGCCACGTGATCAGTGCATGATCAGCCAGGTGATCAGTGCATGATTGCTACGTGATCAGTGCATGATCAGTCACGTGATCAGTGCATGATCAGGCACGTGATCAGTGCATGATCAGCCACGTGATCAGTGCATGATAGCCACGTGATCAGTGCATGATCAGTCACGTGATCAGTGCATGATCAGTCACGTGACCAGTACATGGTAGCTACGTGATCATTGCATGATCAGCCACGTGATAGTGCATGATAGCCACGTGATCAGTGCATGATCAGTCACGTGATCAGTGCATGATCAGTCATGTGATCAGTGCATGATCAGGCACGTGATCAGTGCATGATCAGCCACGTGATCAGTGCATGATAGCCACGTGATCAGTGCATGATCAATTACGTGATCAGTGCATGATCAGTCACGTGATCAGTGCATGATAGCTGCGTGATCAGTGCATGATCAGCCACGTGATCAGTGCATGATAGCCACGTGATCAGTGCATGATCAGTCACGTGATCAGTGCATGATCAGTCACGTGATCAGTGCATGATCAGCCACGTGATCAGTGCATGATCAGTCACGTGATCAGTGCATGGTAGCTGCGTGATCAGTGCATGATCAGCCACGTGATCAGTGCATGATAGCCACGTGATCAGTGCATGATCAGTCACGTGATCAGTGCATGATCAGTCACGTGATCAGTGCATGATCAGCCACGTGATCAGTGCATGATCAGCCACGTGATCAGTGCATGATCAGTCACGTGATCAGTGCATGGTAGCTGCGTGATCAGTGCATGATCAGCCACGTGATCAGTGCATGATAGCCACGTGATCAGTGCATGATCAGTCACGTGATCAGTGCATGATCAGTCACGTGATCAGTGCATGATCAGCCACGTGATCAGTGCATGATCAGTCACGTGATCAGTGCATGATCAGTCACGTGATCAGTGCATGATAGCCACGTGATCAGTGCATGATCAGTCACGTGATCAGTGCATGATCAGCCACGTGATCAGTGCATGATCAGTCACGTGATCAGTGTGTGATCAGCCACGTGATCAGTGCATGATAGCCACGTGATCAGTGCATGATAGCCACGTGATCAGTGCATGATAGTCACGTGATCAGTGCATGATCAGCCACGTGATCAGTGCATGATCAGTCATGTGATCAGTGCATGATAGCACGTGATCAGTGCATGATCAGTCCCGTGATCAGTGCATGATCAGCCACGTGATCAGTGCATGATAGCCACGTGATCAGTGCATGATCAGTCACGTGATCAGTGCATGATCAGCCACGTGATCAGTGCATGACAGTCACGTGATCAGTGCATGATCAGCCACGTGATCAGTGCATGATAGCCACGTGATCAGTGCATGATCAGTCACGTGATCAGTGTATGATCAGCCACGTGAACAGTGCATGCTCAGTCACGTGATCAGGGCCTGCTGAGCTGCGTGATTACTGTCTGCTCATCTGCTTGACAATTGCCAGCTGAGCTGCACGATTCCTGCCTGTCATCTGCTTGACAATTGCCAGCTGTGCTGCATAATTCCTGCCTGCTCAGCTGCTTGATTATTGCCAGCTGAGCAGCATGATTTCTCACAGCTGAGTTCCATGATTATTGCCTGCTGACTGATTCGTGCCTACTCAGCTCTTTGTTCATTGCCTCCAGAGGCACATGATCAGTGTATGATACCAAACATGATCAGCGCATGATCAGTCACATGATCAGTGCATGATAAGCCACGTGATCAGTGCATGATCAGTCACGTGATCAGTGCATGATCAGTCATGTGATCAGTGCATGGTAGCTGCGTGATCAGTGCATGATCAGCCACGTGATCAGTGCATGATCAGTCACGTGATCAGTGCATGATCAGCCACGTGATCAGTGCATGATCAGTCACGTGATCAGTGCATGATCAGCCACGTGATCAGTGCATGATCAGTCACGTGATCAGTGCATGATCAGTCACGTGACCAGTACATGGTAGCTACGTGATCATTGCATGATCAGCCACGTGATCAGTGCATGATAGCCACGTGATCAGTGCATGATCAGTCATGTGATCAGTGCATGATCAGCCACGTGATCAGTGCATGATAGCCACGTGATCAGTGCATGATAGCCACGTGATCAGTGCATGATAGTCACGTGATCAGTGCATGATCAGCCACGTGATCAGTGCATGATCAGTCATGTATCAGTGCATGATAGCCCGTGATCAGTGCATGATCAGTCCCGTGATCAGTGCATGATCAGCCACGTGATCAGTGCATGATAGCCACGTGATCAGTGCATGATCAGTCACGTGATCAGTGCATGATCAGCCACGTGATCAGTGCATGACAGTCACGTGATCAGTGCATGATCAATCACGTGATCAGTGCATGATAGCCACGTGATCAGTGCATGATCAGTCACGTGATCAGTGTGTGATCAGCCACGTGAACAGTGCATGCTCAGTCACGTGATCAGGGCCTGCTGAGCTGCGTGATTACTGTCTGCTCATCTGCTTGACAATTGCCAGCTGAGCTGTACGATTCCTGCCTGTCATCTCTTGACATTGCCACCTGTGCTGCATAATTCCTGCCTGCTCATCTACTTGATTATTGCCAGCTGAGCAGCATGATTTCTCAGAGCTGAGTTCCATGATTATAGCCTGCTGACTGATTCCTGCCTACTCAGCTCTTTGTTCATTGCCTCCAGATGCACATGATCAGTGTGTGACACCAAACATGATCAGCACATGATCAGTCACATGATCAGTGCATGATAAGCCACGTGATCAGTGCATGATCAATTACGTGATCAGTGCATGATCAGTCACGTGACCAGTGCATGATAGCCACGTGATCAGTGCATGATCAGCCACGTGATCAGTGCATGATCAGTCACGTGATCAGTGCATGATCAGCCACGTGATCAGTGCATGGTCAGACACGTGAACAGTGTATGATCAGCCACGTGATCAGTGCATGATATCCAAGTGATCAGTGCATGATCAATCACGTGATCAGTGTATGATCAGCCACGTGAACAGTGCATGCTCAGTCACGTGATCAGGGCCTGCTGAGCTGCGTGATTACTGTCTGCTCATCTGCTTGACAATTGCCAGCTGAGCTGCATGATTCCTGCCTGTCATCTGCTTGACAATTGCCAGCTGTGCTGTGTAATTCCTGCCTGCTCAGCTGCTTGATTATTGCCAGCTGAGCAGCATGATTCCTCACAGCTGAGTTCCATGATTATTGCCTGCTGACTGTTTGATTCATGCCTACTCAGCTCTTTGTTTATTGCCTCCAGAGGCACATGATCAGTGTATGATAGCAAACATGATCAGCGCATGATCAGTCACATGATCAGCGCCATTAAGTCACGTGATCACTACATGATAGTCATGTGATCAGTCCATGCTCAGTCACGGTATCAGTGCATGATCAGCCACGTGATCAGTGCATGATAGCCACGTGATCAGTGCATGATCAGCCACGTGATCAGTGCATGATCAGCCACGTGATCAGTGCATGATTGCTACGTGATCAGTGCATGATCAGTCACGTGATCAGTGCATGACCAGGCACGTGATCAGTGCATGATCAGCCACGTGATCAGTGCATGATAGCCACGTGATCAGTGCATGATCAGTCACCTGATCAGTGCATGATCAGTCACGTGACCAGTACATGGTAGCTACGTGATCATTGCATGATCAGCCACGTGAGTAGTGCATGATAGCCACGTGATCAGTGCATGATCAGTCACGTGATCAGTGCATGATCAGTCATGTGATCAGTGCATGATCAGGCACGTGATCAGTGCATGATCAGCCACGTGATCAGTGCATGATAGCCACGTGATCAGTGCATGATCAATTACGTGATCAGTGCATGATCAGTCACGTGATCAGTGCATGGTAGCTGCGTGATCAGTGCATGATCAGCCACGTGATCAGTGCATGATAGCCACGTGATCAGTGCATGATCAGTCACGTGATCAGTGCATGATCAGTCACGTGATCAGTGCATGATCAGCCACGTGATCAGTGCATGATCAGTCACGTGATCAGTGCATGATAGCTGCGTGATCATTGCATGATCAGCCACGTGATCAGTGCATGATAGCCACGTGATCAGTGCATGATCAGTCACGTGATCAGTGCATGATCAGTCACGTGATCAGTGCATGATCAGCCACGTGATCAGTGCATGATCAATTACGTGATCAGTGCATGATCAGTCACGTGATCAGTGCATGGTAGCTACGTGATCAGTGCATGATCAGCCACGTGATCAGTGCATGATAGCCACGTGATCAGTGCATGATCAGTCACGTGATCGTGTGTGATCAGCCACGTGATCAGTGCATGATATCCACGTGATCAGTGCATGATAGCCACGTGATCAGTGCATGATAGTCACGTGATCAGTGCATGATCATCCACGTGATCAGTGCATGAGTCATGTAGTCAGTGCATGATAGCGCCGTGATCAGTGCATGATCAGTCCCGTGATCAGTGCATGATCAGCCACGTGATCAGTGCATGATAGCCACGTGATCAGTGCATGATCAGTCACGTGATCAGTGCATGATAGCCACGTGATCAGTGCATGACAATTACGTGATCAGTGCATGATCAGTCACGTGATCAGTGCATGATAGCCACGTGATCAGTGCATGATCAGTCACGTGATAGTGTGTGATCAGCCACGTGAACAGTGCATGCTCAGTCACGTGATCAGGGCCTGCTGAGCTGCGTGATTACTGTCTGCTCATCTGCTTGACAATTGCCAGCTGAGCTGCACGATTCCTGCCTGTCATCTGCTTGACAATTGCCACCTGTGCTGCATAATTCCTGCCTGCTCATCTACTTGATTATTGCCAGCTGAGCAGCATGATTTCTCAGAGCTGAGTTCCATGATTATAGCCTGCTGACTGATTCCTGCCTACTCAGCTCTTTGTTCATTGCCTCCAGATGCACATGATCAGTGTGTGACACCAAACATGATCAGCACATGATCAGTCACATGATCAGTGCATGATAAGCCACGTGATCAGTGCATGATCAATTACGTGATCAGTGCATGATCAGTCATGTGATCAGTGCATGGTAGCCACGTGATCAGTGCATGATCAGCCACGTGATCAGTGCATGATCAGTCACGTGATCAGTGCATGATCAGCCACGTGATCAGTGCATGGTCAGACACGTGAACAGTGTATGATCAGCCACGTGATCAGTGCATGATATCCAAGTGATCAGTGCATGATCAATCACGTGATCAGTGTATGATCAGCCACGTGAACAGTGCATGCTCAGTCACGTGATCAGGGCCTGCTGAGCTGCGTGATTACTGTCTGCTCATCTGCTTGACAATTGCCAGCTGAGCTGCATGATTCCTGCCTGTCATCTGCTTGACAATTGCCAGCTGTGCTGTGTAATTCCTGCCTGCTCAGCTGCTTGATTATTGCCAGCTGAGCAGCATGATTCCTCACAGCTGAGTTCCATGATTATTGCCTGCTGACTGTTTGATTCATGCCTACTCAGCTCTTTGTTTATTGCCTCCAGAGGCACATGATCAGTGTATGATAGCAAACATGATCAGCGCATGATCAGTCACATGATCAGCGCCATTAAGTCACGTGATCACTACATGATAGTCATGTGATCAGTCCATGCTCAGTCATGGTATCAGTGCATGATCAGCCACGTGATCAGTGCATGATAGCCACGTGATCAGTGCATGATAGCCACGTGATCAGTGCATGATCAGCCACGTGATCAGTGCATGATTGCCACGTGATCAGTGCATGATCAGTCACGTGATCAGTGCATGATCAGGCAGGTGATCAGTGTATGATCAGCCACGTGATCAGTGCATGATAGCCACGTGATCAGTGCATGATCAGTCACGTGATCAGTGCATGATCAGTCACGTGACCAGTACATGGTAGCTACATGATCATTGCATGATCAGCCACGTGAGTAGTGCATGATAGCCACGTGATCAGTGCATGATCAGTCACGTGATCAGTGCATGATCAGTCATGTGATCAGTGCATGATCAGGCACGTGATCAGTGCATGATCAGCCACGTGATCAGTGCATGATAGCCACGTGATCAGTGCATGATCAATTACGTGATCAGTGCATGATCAGTCACGTGATCAGTACATGATAGCTGCGTGATCAGTGCATGATCAGCCACGTGATCAGTGCATGATAGCCACGTGATCAGTGCATGATCAGTCACGTGATCAGTGCATGATCAGCCACGTGATCAGTGCATGATCAGTCACGTGATCAGTGCATGGTAGCTGCGTGATCATTGCATGATCAGCCACGTGATCAGTGCATGATAGCCACGTGATCAGTGCATGATCAGTCACGTGATCAGTGCATGATCAGTCACGTGATCAGTGCATGATCAGCCACGTGATCAGTGCATGATCAATTACGTGATCAGTGCATGATCAGTCACGTGACCAGTACATGATAGCTACGTGATCAGTGCATGATCAGCCACGTGATCAGTGCATGATAGCCACGTGATCAGTGCATGATCAGTCATGTGATCGTGTGTGATCAGCCACGTGATCAGTGCATGATAGCCACGTGATCAGTGCATGATAGCCACGTGATCAGTGCATGATAGTCACGTGATCAGTGCATGATCAGCCACGTGATCAGTGCATGTCAGTCATGTAGTCAGTGCATGATAGCGCGTGATCAGTGCATGATCAGTCCCGTGATCAGTGCATGATCAGCCACGTGATCAGTGCATGATAGCCACGTGATCAGTGCATGATCAGTCACATGATCAGTGCATGATAGCCACGTGATCAGTGCATGACAATTACGTGATCAGTGCATGATCAATCACGTGATCAGTGCATGATAGCCACGTGATCAGTGCATGATCATTCACGTGATAGTGTGTGATCAGCCACGTGAACAGTGCATGCTCAGTCACGTGATCAGGGCCTGCTGAGCTGCGTGATTACTGTCTGCTCATCTGCTTGACAATTGCCAGCTGAGCTGCACGATTCCTGCCTGTCATCTCCTTGACAATTGCCACCTGTGCTGCATAATTCCTGCCTGCTCATCTACTTGATTATTGCCAGCTGAGCAGCATGATTTCTCAGAGCTGAGTTCCATGATTATAGCCTGCTGACTGATTCCTGCCTACTCAGCTCTTTGTTCATTGCCTCCAGATGCACATGATCAGTGTGTGACACCAAACATGATCAGCACATGATCAGTCACATGATCAGTGCATGATAAGCCACGTGATCAGTGCATGATCAATTACGTGATCAGTGCATGATCAGTCATGTGACAGTGCATGGTAGCCACGTGATCAGTGCATGATCAGCCACGTGATCAGTGCATGATCAGTCACGTGATCAGTGCATGATCAGCCACGTGATCAGTGCATGGTCAGACACGTGAACAGTGTATGATCAGCCACGTGATCAGTGCATGATATCCAAGTGATCAGTGCATGATCAATCACGTGATCAGTGTATGATCAGCCACGTGAACAGTGCATGCTCAGTCACGTGATCAGGGCCTGCTGAGCTGCGTGATTACTGTCTGCTCATCTGCTTGACAATTGCCAGCTGAGCTGCATGATTCCTGCCTGTCATCTGCTTGACAATTGCCAGCTGTGCTGTGTAATTCCTGCCTGCTCAGCTGCTTGATTATTGCCAGCTGAGCAGCATGATTCCTCACAGCTGAGTTCCATGATTATTGCCTGCTGACTGTTTGATTCATGCCTACTCAGCTCTTTGTTTATTGCCTCCAGAGGCACATGATCAGTGTATGATAGCAAACATGATCAGCGCATGATCAGTCACATGATCAGCGCCATTAAGTCACGTGATCACTACATGATAGTCATGTGATCAGTCCATGCTCAGTCATGGTATCAGTGCATGATCAGCCACGTGATCAGTGCATGATAGCCACGTGATCAGTGCATGATAGCCACGTGATCAGTGCATGATCAGCCACGTGATCAGTGCATGATTGCTACGTGATCAGTGCATGATTAGTCACGTGATCAGTGCATGACCAGGCACGTGATCAGTGCATGATCAGCCACGTGATCAGTGCATGATAGCCACGTGATCAGTGCATGATCAGTCACCTGATCAGTGCATGATCAGTCACGTGACCAGTACATGGTAGCTACATGATCATTGCATGATCAGCCACGTGATAGTGCATGATAGCCACGTGATCAGTGCATGATCAGTCACGTGATCAGTGCATGATCAGTCATGTGATCAGTGCATGATCAGGCACGTGATCAGTGCATGATCAGCCACGTGATCAGTGCATGATAGCCACGTGATCAGTGCATGATCAATTACGTGATCAGTGCATGATCAGTCACGTGATCAGTGCATGGTAGCTGCGTGATCAGTGCATGATCAGCCACGTGATCAGTGCATGATAGCCACGTGATCAGTGCATGATCAGTCACGTGATCAGTGCATGATCAGCCACGTGATCAGTGCATGATCAGTCACGTGATCAGTGCATGGTAGCTGCGTGATCATTGCATGATCAGCCACATGATCAGTGCATGATAGCCACGTGATCAGTGCATGATCAGTCACGTGATCAGTGCATGATCAGTCACGTGATCAGTGCATGATCAGCCACGTGATCAGTGCATGATCAGTTACGTGATCAGTGCATGATCAGTCACGTGACCAGTACATGGTAGCTACGTGATCAGTGCATGATCAGCCACGTGATCAGTGCATGATAGCCACGTGATCAGTGCATGATCAGTCATGTGATCGTGTGTGATCAGCCACGTGATCAGTGCATGATATCCACGTGATCAGTGCATGATCAGCCACGTGATCAGTGCATGATAGTCACGTGATCAGTGCATGATCATCCACGTGATCAGTGCATGTCAGTCATGTGTCAGTGCATGATAGCCCGTGATCAGTGCATGATCAGTCCCGTGATCAGTGCATGATCAGCCACGTGATCAGTGCATGATAGCCACGTGATCAGTGCATGACAATTACGTGATCAGTGCATGATCAATCACGTGATCAGTGCATGATAGCCACGTGATCAGTGCATGATCAGTCACGTGATAGTGTGTGATCAGCCACGTGATCAGTGCATGCTCAGTCACGTGATCAGGGCCTGCTGAGCTGCGTGATTACTGTCTGCTCATCTGCTTGACAATTGCCAGCTGAGCTGCACGATTCCTGCCTGTCATCTCCTTGACTATTGCCACCTGTGCTGCATAATTCCTGCCTGCTCATCTACTTGATTATTGCCAGCTGAGCAGCATGATTTCTCAGAGCTGAGTTCCATGATTATAGCCTGCTGACTGATTCCTGCCTACTCAGCTCTTTGTTCATTGCCTCCAGATGCACATGATCAGTGTGTGACACCAAACATGATCAGCACATGATCAGTCACATGATCAGTGCATGATAAGCCACGTGATCAGTGCATGATCAGTCACGTGATCAGTGCATGATCAGTCACGTGACCAGTGCATGATCAGCCACGTGATCAGTGCATGATCAGCCACGTGATCAGTGCATGATCAGTCACGTGATCAGTGCATGATCAGCCACGTGATCAGTGCATGGTCAGACACGTGAACAGTGTATGATCAGCCACGTGATCAGTGCATGATATCCAAGTGATCAGTGCATGATCAATCACGTGATCAGTGTATGATCAGCCACGTGAACAGTGCATGCTCAGTCACGTGATCAGGGCCTGCTGAGCTGCGTGATTACTGTCTGCTCATCTGCTTGACAATTGCCAGCTGAGCTGCATGATTCCTGCCTGTCATCTGCTTGACAATTGCCAGCTGTGCTGTGTAATTCCTGCCTGCTCAGCTGCTTGATTATTGCCAGCTGAGCAGCATGATTCCTCACAGCTGAGTTCCATGATTATTGCCTGCTGACTGTTTGATTCATGCCTACTCAGCTCTTTGTTTATTGCCTCCAGAGGCACATGATCAGTGTATGATAGCAAACATGATCAGCGCATGATCAGTCACATGATCAGCGCCATTAAGTCACGTGATCACTACATGATAGTCATGTGATCAGTCCATGCTCAGTCACGGTATCAGTGCATGATCAGCCACGTGATCAGTGCATGATAGCCACGTGATCAGTGCATGATCAGCCACGTGATCAGTGCATGATCAGCCACGTGATCAGTGCATGATTGCTACGTGATCAGTGCATGATCAGTCACGTGATCAGTGCATGATCAGGCACGTGATCAGTGCATGATCAGCCACGTGATCAGTGCATGATAGCCACGTGATCAGTGCATGATCATTACATGATCAGTGCATGATCAGTCACGTGACCAGTACATGGTAGCTGCGTGATCAGTGCATGATCAGCCACGTGATCAGTGCATGATAGCCACGTGATCAGTGCATGATCAGTCACGTGATCAGTGCATGATCAGCCACGTGATCAGTGCATGATCAGTCACGTGATCAGTGCATGGTAGCTGCGTGATCAGTGCATGATCAGCCACGTGATCAGTGCATGATAGCCACGTGATCAGTGCATGATCAGTCACGTGATCAGTGCATGATCAGTCACGTGATCAGTGCATGATCAGCCACGTGATCAGTGCATGATCAATTACGTGATCAGTGCATGATCAGTCACGTGATCAGTGCATGATAGCCACGTGATCAGTGCATGATCAGCCACGTGATCAGTGCATGATAGCCACGTGATCAGTGCATGATCAGTCACGTGATCAGTGCATGATCAGCCACGTGATCAGTGCATGATAGCCACGTGATCAGTGCATGATAGCCACGTGATCAGTGCATGATAGTCACGTGATCAGTGCATGATCAGCCACGTGATCAGTGCATGTCAGTCATGTGTCAGTGCATGATAGCCCGTGATCAGTGCATGATCAGTCCCGTGATCAGTGCATGATCAGCCACGTGATCAGTGCATGATAGCCACGTGATCAGTGCATGATCAGTCACGTGATCAGTGCATGATAGCCACGTGATCAGTGCATGACAGCCACGTGATCAGTGCATGATCAGCCACGTGATCAGTGCATGATAGCCACGTGATCAGTGCATGATCAGTCACGTGATCAGTGTGTGATCAGCCACGTGAACAGTGCATGCTCAGTCACGTGATCAGGGCCTGCTGAGCTGCGTGATTACTGTCTGCTCATCTGCTTGACAATTGCCAGCTGAGCTGCACGATTCCTGCCTGTCATCTCCTTGACAATTGCCACCTGTGCTGCATAATTCCTGCCTGCTCATCTACTTGATTATTGCCAGCTGAGCAGCATGATTTCTCAGAGCTGAGTTCCATGATTATAGCCTGCTGACTGATTCCTGCCTACTCAGCTCTTTGTTCATTGCCTCCAGATGCACATGATCAGTGTGTGACACCAAACATGATCAGCACATGATCAGTCACATGATCAGTGCATGATAAGCCACGTGATCAGTGCATGATCAGTCACGTGATCAGTGCATGATCAGTCACGTGACCAGTGCATGATAGCCACGTGATCAGTGCATGATCAGCCACGTGATCAGTGCATGATCAGTCACGTGATCAGTGCATGATCAGCCACGTGATCAGTGCATGGTCAGACACGTGAACAGTGTATGATCAGCCACGTGATCAGTGCATGATATCCAAGTGATCAGTGCATGATCAATCACGTGATCAGTGTATGATCAGCCACGTGAACAGTGCATGCTCAGTCACGTGATCAGGGCCTGCTGAGCTGCGTGATTACTGTCTGCTCATCTGCTTGACAATTGCCAGCTGAGCTGCATGATTCCTGCCTGTCATCTGCTTGACAATTGCCAGCTGTGCTGTGTAATTCCTGCCTGCTCAGCTGCTTGATTATTGCCAGCTGAGCAGCATGATTCCTCACAGCTGAGTTCCATGATTATTGCCTGCTGACTGTTTGATTCATGCCTACTCAGCTCTTTGTTTATTGCCTCCAGAGGCACATGATCAGTGTATGATAGCAAACATGATCAGCGCATGATCAGTCACATGATCAGCGCCATTAAGTCACGTGATCACTACATGATAGTCATGTGATCAGTCCATGCTCAGTCACGGTATCAGTGCATGATCAGCCACGTGATCAGTGCATGATAGCCACGTGATCAGTGCATGATCAGCCACGTGATCAGTGCATGATCAGCCACGTGATCAGTGCATGATTGCCACGTGATCAGTGCATGATCAGTCACGTGATCAGTGCATGATCAGGCACGTGATCAGTGCATGATCAGCCACGTGATCAGTGCATGATAGCCACGTGATCAGTGCATGATCAGTCACGTGATCAGTGCATGATCAGTCACGTGACCAGTACATGGTAGCTACGTGATCAGTGCATGATCAGCCACGTGATCAGTGCATGATAGCCACGTGATCAGTGCATGATCAGTCACGTGATCAGTGCATGATCAGCCACGTGATCAGTGCATGATCAGTCACGTGATCAGTGCATGATAGCTGCGTGATCAGTGCATGATCAGCCACGTGATCAGTGCATGATAGCCACGTGATCAGTGCATGATCAGTCACGTGATCAGTGCATGATCAGTCACGTGATCAGTGCATGATCAGCCACGTGATCAGTGCATGATCAATCACGTGATCAGTGCATGATCAGTCACGTGATCAGTGCATGATAGCTACGTGATCAGTGCATGATCAGCCACGTGATCAGTGCATGATAGCCACGTGATCAGTGCATGATCAGTCACGTGATCAGTGCATGATCAGCCACGTGATCAGTGCATGATAGCCACGTGATCAGTGCATGATAGCCACGTGATCAGTGCATGATCAGTCACGTGATCAGTGCATGATCAGCCACGTGATCAGTGCATGTCAGTCATGTATCAGTGCATGATAGCCCGTGATCAGTGCATGATCAGTCCCGTGATCAGTGCATGATCAGCCACGTGATCAGTGCATGATAGCCACGTGATCAGTGCATGATCAGTCACGTGATCAGTGCATGATAGCCACGTGATCAGTGCATGACAATTACGTGATCAGTGCATGATCAATCACGTGATCAGTGCATGATAGCCACGTGATCAGTGCATGATCAGTCACGTGATAGTGTGTGATCAGCCACGTGAACAGTGCATGCTCAGTCACGTGATCAGGGCCTGCTGAGCTGCGTGATTACTGTCTGCTCATCTGCTTGACAATTGCCAGCTGAGCTGTACGATTCCTGCCTGTCATCTCCTTGACAATTGCCACCTGTGCTGCATAATTCCTGCCTGCTCATCTACTTGATTATTTCCAGCTGAGCAGCATGATTTCTCAGAGCTGAGTTCCATGATTATAGCCTGCTGACTGATTCCTGCCTACTCAGCTCTTTGTTCATTGCCTCCAGATGCACATGATCAGTGTGTGACACCAAACATGATCAGCACATGATCAGTCACATGATCAGTGCATGATAAGCCACGTGATCAGTGCATGATCAATCACGTGATCAGTGCATGATCAGTCACGTGACCAGTGCATGGTAGCCACGTGATCAGTGCATGATCAGCCACGTGATCAGTGCATGATCAGTCACGTGATCAGTGCATGATCAGCCACGTGATCAGTGCATGGTCAGACACGTGAACAGTGTATGATCAGCCACGTGATCAGTGCATGATATCCAAGTGATCAGTGCATGATCAATCACGTGATCAGTGTATGATCAGCCACGTGAACAGTGCATGCTCAGTCACGTGATCAGGGCCTGCTGAGCTGCGTGATTACTGTCTGCTCATCTGCTTGACAATTGCCAGCTGAGCTGCATGATTCCTGCCTGTCATCTGCTTGACAATTGCCAGCTGTGCTGTGTAATTCCTGCCTGCTCAGCTGCTTGATTATTGCCAGCTGAGCAGCATGATTCCTCACAGCTGAGTTCCATGATTATTGCCTGCTGACTGTTTGATTCATGCCTACTCAGCTCTTTGTTTATTGCCTCCAGAGGCACATGATCAGTGTATGATAGCAAACATGATCAGCGCATGATCAGTCACATGATCAGCGCCATTAAGTCACGTGATCACTACATGATAGTCATGTGATCAGTCCATGCTCAGTCATGGTATCAGTGCATGATCAGCCACGTGATCAGTGCATGATAGCCACGTGATCAGTGCATGATAGCCACGTGATCAGTGCATGATCAGCCACGTGATCAGTGCATGATTGCCACGTGATCAGTGCATGATCAGTCACGTGATCAGTGCATGATCAGGCACGTGATCAGTGCATGATCAGCCACGTGATCAGTGCATGATAGCCACGTGATCAGTGCATGATCAGTCACGTGATCAGTGCATGATCAGTCACGTGACCAGTACATGGTAGCTGCGTGATCAGTGCATGATCAGCCACGTGATCAGTGCATGATAGCCACGTGATCAGTGCATGATCAGTCACGTGATCAGTGCATGATCAGCCACGTGATCAGTGCATGATCAGTCACGTGATCAGTGCATGATAGCTGCGTGATCAGTGCATGATCAGCCACGTGATCAGTGCATGATAGCCACGTGATCAGTGCATGATCAGTCACGTGATCAGTGCATGATCAGTCACGTGATCAGTGCATGATCAGCCACGTGATCAGTGCATGATCAATTACGTGATCAGTGCATGATCAGTCACGTGATCAGTGCATGATAGCTACGTGATCAGTGCATGATCAGCCACGTGATCAGTGCATGATAGCCACGTGATCAGTGCATGATCAGTCATGTGATCAGTGTGTGATCAGCCACGTGATCAGTGCATGATATCCACGTGATCAGTGCATGATAGCCACGTGATCAGTGCATGATAGTCACGTGATCAGTGCATGATCAGCCACGTGATCAGTGCATGATCAGTCATGTGATCAGTGCATGATAGCCCGTGATCAGTGCATGATCAGTCCCGTGATCAGTGCATGATCAGCCACGTGATCAGTGCATGATAGCCACGTGATCAGTGCATGATCAGTCACGTGATCAGTGCATGATCAGCCACGTGATCAGTGCATGATCACGTGATCAGTGCATGATCAGTCACGTGATCAGTGCATGATAGCCACGTGATCAGTGCATGATCAGTCACGTGATCAGTGTGTGATCAGCCACGTGAACAGTGCATGCTCAGTCACGTGATCAGGGCCTGCTGAGCTGCGTGATTACTGTCTGCTCATCTGCTTGACAATTGCCAGCTGAGCTGCACGATTCCTGCCTGTCATCTGCTTGACAATTGCCACCTGTGCTGCATAATTCCTGCCTGCTCATCTACTTGATTATTGCCAGCTGAGCAGCATGATTTCTCAGAGCTGAGTTCCATGATTATAGCCTGCTGACTGATTCCTGCCTACTCAGCTCTTTGTTCATTGCCTCCAGATGCACATGATCAGTGTGTGACACCAAACATGATCAGCACATGATCAGTCACATGATCAGTGCATGATAAGCCACGTGATCAGTGCATGATCAGTCACGTGATCAGTGCATGATCAGTCACGTGATCAGTGCATGATAGCCACGTGATCAGTGCATGATCAGCCACGTGATCAGTGCATGATCAGTCACGTGATCAGTGCATGATCAGCCACGTGATCAGTGCATGGTCAGACACGTGAACAGTGTATGATCAGCCACGTGATCAGTGCATGATATCCAAGTGATCAGTGCATGATCAATCACGTGATCAGTGTATGATCAGCCACGTGAACAGTGCATGCTCAGTCACGTGATCAGGGCCTGCTGAGCTGCGTGATTACTGTCTGCTCATCTGCTTGACAATTGCCAGCTGAGCTGCATGATTCCTGCCTGTCATCTGCTTGACAATTGCCAGCTGTGCTGTGTAATTCCTGCCTGCTCAGCTGCTTGATTATTGCCAGCTGAGCAGCATGATTCCTCACAGCTGAGTTCCATGATTATTGCCTGCTGACTGTTTGATTCATGCCTACTCAGCTCTTTGTTTATTGCCTCCAGAGGCACATGATCAGTGTATGATAGCAAACATGATCAGCGCATGATCAGTCACATGATCAGCGCCATTAAGTCACGTGATCACTACATGATAGTCATGTGATCAGTCCATGCTCAGTCACGGTATCAGTGCATGATCAGCCACGTGATCAGTGCATGATAGCCACGTGATCAGTGCATGATCAGCCACGTGATCAGTGCATGATCAGCCACGTGATCAGTGCATGATTGCCACGTGATCAGTGCATGATCAGTCACGTGATCAGTGCATGATCAGCCACGTGATCAGTGCATGATCAGCCACGTGATCAGTGCATGATAGCCACGTGATCAGTGCATGATCAGTCACGTGATCAGTGCATGATCAGTCACGTGATCAGTGCATGGTAGCTGCGTGATCAGTGCATGATCAGCCACGTGATCAGTGCATGATAGCCACGTGATCAGTGCATGATCAGTCACGTGATCAGTGCATGATCAGCCACGTGATCAGTGCATGATCAGTCACGTGATCAGTGCATGATAGCTGCGTGATCAGTGCATGATCAGCCACGTGATCAGTGCATGATAGCCACGTGATCAGTGCATGATCAGTCACGTGATCAGTGCATGATCAGTCACGTGATCAGTGCATGATCAGCCACGTGATCAGTGCATGATCAATTACGTGATCAGTGCATGATCAGTCACGTGATCAGTGCATGATAGCTACGTGATCAGTGCATGATCAGCCACGTGATCAGTGCATGATAGCCACGTGATCAGTGCATGATCAGTCACGTGATCGTGTGTGATCAGCCACGTGATCAGTGCATGATATCCACGTGATCAGTGCATGATAGCCACGTGATCAGTGCATGATAGTCACGTGATCAGTGCATGATCATCCACGTGATCAGTGCATGTCAGTCATGTGTCAGTGCATGATAGCCCGTGATCAGTGCATGATCAGTCCCGTGATCAGTGCATGATCAGCCACGTGATCAGTGCATGATAGCCACGTGATCAGTGCATGATCAGTCACGTGATCAGTGCATGATAGCCACGTGATCAGTGCATGACAATTACGTGATCAGTGCATGATCAGCCACGTGATCAGTGCATGATAGCCACGTGATCAGTGCATGATCAGTCACGTGATCAGTGTGTGATCAGCCACGTGAACAGTGCATGCTCAGTCACGTGATCAGGGCCTGCTGAGCTGCGTGATTACTGTCTGCTCATCTGCTTGACAATTGCCAGCTGAGCTGTACGATTCCTGCCTGTCATCTGCTTGACAATTGCCACCTGTGCTGCATAATTCCTGCCTGCTCATCTACTTGATTATTGCCAGCTGAGCAGCATGATTTCTCAGAGCTGAGTTCCATGATTATAGCCTGCTGACTGATTCCTGCCTACTCAGCTCTTTGTTCATTGCCTCCAGATGCACATGATCAGTGTGTGACACCAAACATGATCAGCACATGATCAGTCACATGATCAGTGCATGATAAGCCACGTGATCAGTGCATGATCAATCACGTGATCAGTGCATGATCAGTCACGTGATCAGTGCATGGTAGCCACGTGATCAGTGCATGATCAGCCACGTGATCAGTGCATGATCAGTCACGTGATCAGTGCATGATCAGCCACGTGATCAGTGCATGGTCAGACACGTGAACAGTGTATGATCAGCCACGTGATCAGTGCATGATATCCAAGTGATCAGTGCATGATCAATCACGTGATCAGTGTATGATCAGCCACGTGAACAGTGCATGCTCAGTCACGTGATCAGGGCCTGCTGAGCTGCGTGATTACTGTCTGCTCATCTGCTTGACAATTGCCAGCTGAGCTGCATGATTCCTGCCTGTCATCTGCTTGACAATTGCCAGCTGTGCTGTGTAATTCCTGCCTGCTCAGCTGCTTGATTATTGCCAGCTGAGCAGCATGATTCCTCACAGCTGAGTTCCATGATTATTGCCTGCTGACTGTTTGATTCGTGCCTACTCAGCTCTTTGTTTATTGCCTCCAGAGGCACATGATCAGTGTATGATAGCAAACATGATCAGCGCATGATCAGTCACATGATCAGCGCCATTAAGTCACGTGATCACTACATGATAGTCATGTGATCAGTCCATGCTCAGTCACGGTATCAGTGCATGATCAGCCACGTGATCAGTGCATGATAGCCACGTGATCAGTGCATGATCAGCCACGTGATCAGTGCATGATCAGCCACGTGATCAGTGCATGATAGCCACGTGATCAGTGCATGATCAGTCACGTGATCAGTGCATGATCAGCCACGTGATCAGTGCATGATCAGCCACGTGATCAGTGCATGATAGCCACGTGATCAGTGCATGATCAGTCACGTGATCAGTGCATGATCAGTCACGTGACCAGTACATGGTAGCTGCGTGATCAGTGCATGATCAGCCACGTGATCAGTGCATGATAGCCACGTGATCAGTGCATGATCAGTCACGTGATCAGTGCATGATCAGCCACGTGATCAGTGCATGATCAGTCACGTGATCAGTGCATGATAGCTGCGTGATCAGTGCATGATCAGCCACGTGATCAGTGCATGATAGCCACGTGATCAGTGCATGATCAGTCACGTGATCAGTGCATGATCAGTCACGTGATCAGTGCATGATCAGCCACGTGATCAGTGCATGATCAATTACGTGATCAGTGCATGATCAGTCACGTGATCAGTGCATGATAGCTACGTGATCAGTGCATGATCAGCCACGTGATCAGTGCATGATAGCCACGTGATCAGTGCATGATCAGTCACGTGATCAGTGCATGATCAGCCACGTGATCAGTGCATGATATCCACGTGATCAGTGCATGATAGCCACGTGATCAGTGCATGATAGTCACGTGATCAGTGCATGATCAGCCACGTGATCAGTGCATGATCAGTCATGTGATCAGTGCATGATAGCCCGTGATCAGTGCATGATCAGTCCCGTGATCAGTGCATGATCAGCCACGTGATCAGTGCATGATAGCCACGTGATCAGTGCATGATCAGTCACGTGATCAGTGCATGATCAGCCACGTGATCAGTGCATGACAGTTACGTGATCAGTGCATGATCAGTCACGTGATCAGTGCATGATAGCCACGTGATCAGTGCATGATCAGTCACGTGATCAGTGTGTGATCAGCCACGTGAACAGTGCATGCTCAGTCACGTGATCAGGGCCTGCTGAGCTGCGTGATTACTGTCTGCTCATCTGCTTGACAATTGCCAGCTGAGCTGCACGATTCCTGCCTGTCATCTGCTTGACAATTGCCACCTGTGCTGCATAATTCCTGCCTGCTCATCTGCTTGATTATTGCCAGCTGAGCAGCATGATTTCTCAGAGCTGAGTTCCATGATTATAGCCTGCTGACTGATTCGTGCCTACTCAGCTCTTTGTTCATTGCCTCCAGATGCACATGATCAGTGTGTGACACCAAACATGATCAGTGCATGATCAGTCACATGATCAGTGCATGATAAGCCACGTGATCAGTGCATGATCAGTCACGTGATCAGTGCATGATCAGTCACGTGATCAGTGCATGATAGCCACGTGATCAGTGCATGATCAGCCACGTGATCAGTGCATGATCAGTCACGTGATCAGTGCATGATCAGCCACGTGATCAGTGCATGATCAGTCACGTGATCAGTGCATGATCAGCCACGTGATCAGTGCATGATAGCCACGTGATCAGTGCATGATCAGTCACGTGATCAGTGCATGATCAGCCACGTGATCAGTGCATGATCAGTCACGTGATCAGTGCATGATGAGCTGCGTGATTCCTGCCTGTCATCTGCTTGACAATTGCCAGCTGTGCTGTGTAATTCCTGCCTGATCAGCTGCATGATCATTGCCAGCTGAGCAGCATGATTTCTCAGAGCTGAGTTCCATGATTATAGCCTGCTGACTGATTCATGCCTACTCAGCTCTTTGTTCATTGCCTCCAGATGCACATGATCAGTGTGTGACACCAAACATGATCAGTGCATGATCAGTCACATGATCAGTGCATGATAAGCCACGTGATCAGTGCATGATCAGTCACGTGATCAGTGCATGATCAGTCACGTGACAGTGCATGATAGCCACGTGATCAGTGCATGATCAGCCACGTGATCAGTGCATGATCAGTCACGTGATCAGTGCATGATCAGCCACGTGATCAGTGCATGATCAGACACGTGATCAGTGTATGATCAGCCACGTGATCAGTGCATGATATCCACGTGATCAGTGCATGATCAGTCACGTGATCAGTGTATGATCAGCCACGTGAACAGTGCATGCTCAGTCACGTGATCAGGGCCTGCTGAGCTGCGTGATTACTGTCTGCTCATCTGCTTGACAATTGCCAGCTGAGCTGCATGATTCCTGCCTGTCATCTGCTTGACAATTGCCAGCTGTGCTGTGTAATTCCTGCCTGCTCAGCTGCTTGATTATTGCCAGCTGAGCAGCATGATTCCTCACAGCTGAGTTCCATGATTATTGCCTGCTGACTGTTTGATTCATGCCTACTCAGCTCTTTGTTTATTGCCTCCAGAGGCACATGATCAGTGTATGATAGCAAACATGATCAGTGCATGATCAGTCACATGATCAGCGCCATTAAGTCACGTGATCACTGATAGTCATGTGATCAGTCCATGCTCAGTCACGGTATCAGTGCATGATCAGCCACGTGATCAGTGCATGATCAGCCACGTGATCAGTGCATGATAGCCACGTGATCAGTGCATGATCAGCCACGTGATCAGTGCATGATAGCCACGTGATCAGTGCATGATCAGTCACGTGATCAGTGCATGATCAGTCACGTGATCAGTGCATGATCAGCCACGTGATCAGTGCATGATCAGTTACGTGATCAGTGCATGATCAGTCACGTGACCAGTACATGGTAGCTACGTGATCATTGCATGATCAGCCACGTGATCAGTGCATGATAGCCACGTGATCAGTGCATGATCAGTCACGTGATCAGTGTGTGATCAGCCACGTGATCAGTGCATGATATCCACGTGATCAGTGCATGATAGCCACGTGATCAGTGCATGATAGTCACGTGATCAGTGCATGATCAGCCACGTGATCAGTGCATGTCAGTCATGTGATCAGTGCATGATAGCACGTGATCAGTGCATGATCAGTCCCGTGATCAGTGCATGATCAGCCACGTGATCAGTGCATGATAGCCACGTGATCAGTGCATGATCAGTCACGTGATCAGTGCATGATCAGCCACGTGATCAGTGCATGATCAGTCACGTGATCAGTGCATGATCAGTCACGTGATCAGTGCATGATAGCCACGTGATCAGTGCATGATCAGTCACGTGATCAGTGTGTGATCAGCCACGTGAACAGTGCATGCTCAGTCACGTGATCAGGGCCTGCTGAGCTGCGTGATTACTGTCTGCTCATCTGCTTGACAATTGCCAGCTGAGCTGCACGATTCCTGCCTGTCATCTGCTTGACAATTGCCACCTGTGCTGCATAATTCCTGCCTGCTCATCTACTTGATTATTGCCAGCTGAGCAGCATGATTTCTCAGAGCTGAGTTCCATGATTATAGCCTGCTGACTGATTCCTGCCTACTCAGCTCTTTGTTCATTGCCTCCAGATGCACATGATCAGTGTGTGACACCAAACATGATCAGCACATGATCAGTCACATGATCAGTGCATGATAAGCCACGTGATCAGTGCATGATCAATCACGTGATCAGTGCATGATCAGTCACGTGACCAGTGCATGGTAGCCACGTGATCAGTGCATGATCAGCCACGTGATCAGTGCATGATCAGTCACGTGATCAGTGCATGATCAGCCACGTGATCAGTGCATGATCAGTCACGTGATCAGTGCATGATCAGCCACGTGATCAGTGCATGATATCCACGTGATCAGTGCATGATCAGTCACGTGATCAGTGCATGATCAGCCACGTGATCAGTGCATGATCAGTCACGTGATCAGTGCATGCTGAGCTGCGTGATTCCTGCCTGTCATCTGCTTGACAATTGCCAGCTGTGCTGTGTATTTCCTGCCTGATCAGCTGCTTGATCATTGCAGCTGAGCAGCATGATTTCTCAGAGCTGAGTTCCATGATTATAGCCTGCTGACTGATTCATGCCTACTCAGCTCTTTGTTCATTGCCTCCAGATGCACATGATCAGTGTATGACACCAAACATGATCAGCGCATGATCAGTCACATGATCAGTGCATGATAAGCCACGTGATCAGTGCATGATCAGTCACGTGATCAGTGCATGATCAGTCACGTGATCAGTGCATGATCAGCCACGTGATCAGTGCATGATCAGCCACGTGATCAGTGCATGATCAGTCACGTGATCAGTGCATGATCAGCCACGTGATCAGTGCATGGTCAGACACGTGAACAGTGTATGATCAGCCACGTGATCAGTGCATGATATCCACGTGATCAGTGCATGATCAGTCACGTGATCAGTGTATGATCAGCCACGTGAACAGTGCATGCTCAGTCACGTGATCAGGGCCTGCTGAGCTGCGTGATTACTGTCTGCTCATCTGCTTGACAATTGCCAGCTGAGCTGCATGATTCCTGCCTGTCATCTGCTTGACAATTGCCAGCTGTGCTGCGTAATTCCTGCCTGCTCAGCTGCTTGATTATTGCCAGCTGAGCAGCATGATTCCTCACAGCTGAGTTCCATGATTATTGCCTGCTGACTGTTTGATTCGTGCCTACTCAGCTCTTTGTTTATTGCCTCCAGAGGCACATGATCAGTGTATGATAGCAAACATGATCAGCGCATGATCAGTCACATGATCAGCGCCATTAAGTCACGTGATCACTACATGATAGTCATGTGATCAGTCCATGCTCAGTCACGGTATCAGTGCATGATCAGCCACGTGATCAGTGCATGATCAGCCACGTGATCAGTGCATGATCAGCCACGTGATCAGTGCATGATCAGCCACGTGATCAGTGCATGATAGCCACGTGATCAGTGCATGATCAGTCACGTGATCAGTGCATGATCAGTCACGTGATCAGTGCATGATCAGCCACGTGATCAGTGCATGATAGCCACGTGATCAGTGCATGATCAGTCACGTGATCAGTGCATGATCAGTCACGTGACCAGTACATGGTAGCTACGTGATCATTGCATGATCAGCCACGTGATCAGTGCATGATAGCCACGTGATCAGTGCATGATCAGTCACGTGATCAGTGCATGATCAGTCACGTGATCAGTGCATGATCAGCCACGTGATCAGTGCATGATCAGCCACGTGATCAGTGCATGATCAGTCACGTGATCAGTGCATGATAGCCACGTGATCAGTGCATGATCAGCCACGTGATCAGTGCATGATAGCCACGTGATCAGTGCATGATCAGTCACGTGATCAGTGCATGATCAGCCACGTGATCAGTGCATGATAGCCACGTGATCAGTGCATGATAGCCACGTGATCAGTGCATGATCAGTCACGTGATCAGTGCATGATCAGCCACGTGATCAGTGCATGATCAGCCACGTGATCAGTGCATGATCAGCCACGTGATCAGTGCATGATAGCCACGTGATCAGTGCATGATCAGTCACGTGATCAGTGCATGATCAGCCACGTGATCAGTGCATGATCAGTCACGTGATCAGTGCATGATGAGCTGCGTGATTCCTGCCTGTCATCTGCTTGACAATTGCCAGCTGTGCTGTGTAATTCCTGCCTGATCAGCTGCTTGATTATTGCAGCTGAGCAGCATGATTTCTCAGAGCTGAGTTCCATGATTATAGCCTGCTGACTGATTCCTGCCTACTCAGCTCTTTGTTCATTGCCTCCAGATGCACATGATCAGTGTGTGACACCAAACATGATCAGCACATGATCAGTCACATGATCAGTGCATGATAAGCCACGTGATCAGTGCATGATCAATTACGTGATCAGTGCATGATCAGTCACGTGACCAGTGCATGGTAGCCACGTGATCAGTGCATGATCAGCCACGTGATCAGTGCATGATCAGTCACGTGATCAGTGCATGATCAGCCACGTGATCAGTGCATGGTCAGACACGTGAACAGTGTATGATCAGCCACGTGATCAGTGCATGATATCCAAGTGATCAGTGCATGATCAATCACGTGATCAGTGTATGATCAGCCACGTGAACAGTGCATGCTCAGTCACGTGATCAGGGCCTGCTGAGCTGCGTGATTACTGTCTGCTCATCTGCTTGACAATTGCCAGCTGAGCTGCATGATTCCTGCCTGTCATCTGCTTGACAATTGCCAGCTGTGCTGCGTAATTCCTGCCTGCTCAGCTGCTTGATTATTGCCAGCTGAGCAGCATGATTCCTCACAGCTGAGTTCCATGATTATTGCCTGCTGACTGTTTGATTCGTGCCTACTCAGCTCTTTGTTTATTGCCTCCAGAGGCACATGATCAGTGTATGATAGCAAACATGATCAGCGCATGATCAGTCACATGATCAGCGCCATTAAGTCACGTGATCACTACATGATAGTCATGTGATCAGTCCATGCTCAGTCACGGTATCAGTGCATGATCAGCCACGTGATCAGTGCATGATAGCCACGTGATCAGTGCATGATAGCCACGTGATCAGTGCATGATCAGCCACGTGATCAGTGCATGATTGCTACGTGATCAGTGCATGATCAGTCACGTGATCAGTGCATGATCAGGCACGTGATCAGTGCATGATCAGCCACGTGATCAGTGCATGATAGCCACGTGATCAGTGCATGATCAGTCACGTGATCAGTGCATGATCAGTCACGTGACCAGTACATGGTAGCTACATGATCATTGCATGATCAGCCACGTGAGTAGTGCATGATAGCCACGTGATCAGTGCATGATCAGTCACGTGATCAGTGCATGATCAGTCATGTGATCAGTGCATGATCAGGCACGTGATCAGTGCATGATCAGCCACGTGATCAGTGCATGATAGCCACGTGATCAGTGCATGATCAGTCACGTGATCAGTGCATGATCAGTCACGTGATCAGTGCATGATAGCTGCGTGATCAGTGCATGATCAGCCACGTGATCAGTGCATGATAGCCACGTGATCAGTGCATGATCAGTCACGTGATCAGTGCATGATCAGCCACGTGATCAGTGCATGATCAGTCACGTGATCAGTGCATGGTAGCTGCGTGATCATTGCATGATCAGCCACATGATCAGTGCATGATAGCCACGTGATCAGTGCATGATCAGTCACGTGATCAGTGCATGATCAGTCACGTGATCAGTGCATGATCAGCCACGTGATCAGTGCATGATCAATTACGTGATCAGTGCATGATCAGTCACGTGACCAGTGCATGGTAGCTACGTGATCAGTGCATGATCAGCCACGTGATCAGTGCATGATAGCCACGTGATCAGTGCATGATCAGTCACGTGATCGTGTGTGATCAGCCACGTGATCAGTGCATGATATCCACGTGATCAGTGCATGATAGCCACGTGATCAGTGCATGATAGTCACGTGATCAGTGCATGATCAGCCACGTGATCAGTGCATGTCAGTCACGTGTCAGTGCATGATAGCGTGATCAGTGCATGATCAGTCCCGTGATCAGTGCATGATCAGCCACGTGATCAGTGCATGATAGCCACGTGATCAGTGCATGATCAGTCACGTGATCAGTGCATGATAGCCACGTGATCAGTGCATGATCACGTGATCAGTGCATGATCAGCCACGTGATCAGTGCATGATAGCCACGTGATCAGTGCATGATCAGTCACGTGATCAGTGTGTGATCAGCCACGTGAACAGTGCATGCTCAGTCACGTGATCAGGGCCTGCTGAGCTGCGTGATTACTGTCTGCTCATCTGCTTGACAATTGCCAGCTGAGCTGCACGATTCCTGCCTGTCATCTGCTTGACAATTGCCACCTGTGCTGCATAATTCCTGCCTGCTCATCTACTTGATTATTGCCAGCTGAGCAGCATGATTTCTCAGAGCTGAGTTCCATGATTATAGCCTGCTGACTGATTCCTGCCTACTCAGCTCTTTGTTCATTGCCTCCAGATGCACATGATCAGTGTGTGACACCAAACATGATCAGCACATGATCAGTCACATGATCAGTGCATGATAAGCCACGTGATCAGTGCATGATCAGTCACGTGATCAGTGCATGATCAGTCACGTGATCAGTGCATGATAGCCACGTGATCAGTGCATGATCAGCCACGTGATCAGTGCATGATCAGTCACGTGATCAGTGCATGATCAGCCACGTGATCAGTGCATGATCAGACACGTGAACAGTGTATGATCAGCCACGTGATCAGTGCATGATATCCAAGTGATCAGTGCATGATCAGTCACGTGATCAGTGTATGATCAGCCACGTGAACAGTGCATGCTCAGTCACGTGATCAGGGCCTGCTGAGCTGCGTGATTACTGTCTGCTCATCTGCTTGACAATTGCCAGCTGAGCTGCATGATTCCTGCCTGTCATCTGCTTGACAATTGCCAGCTGTGCTGTGTAATTCCTGCCTGCTCAGCTGCTTGATTATTGCCAGCTGAGCAGCATGATTCCTCACAGCTGAGTTCCATGATTATTGCCTGCTGACTGTTTGATTCATGCCTACTCAGCTCTTTGTTTATTGCCTCCAGAGGCACATGATCAGTGTATGATAGCAAACATGATCAGCGCATGATCAGTCACATGATCAGCGCCATTAAGTCACGTGATCACTGCATGATAGTCATGTGATCAGTCCATGCTCAGTCATGGTATCAGTGCATGATCAGCCACGTGATCAGTGCATGATAGCCACGTGATCAGTGCATGATAGCCACGTGATCAGTGCATGATCAGCCACGTGATCAGTGCATGATTGCCACGTGATCAGTGCATGATCAGTCACGTGATCAGTGCATGATCAGCCACGTGATCAGTGCATGATAGCCACGTGATCAGTGCATGATCAGTCACGTGATCAGTGTATGATCAGTCACGTGACAGTACATGGTAGCTACATGATCATTGCATGATCAGCCACGTGAGTAGTGCATGATAGCCACGTGATCAGTGCATGATCAGTCACGTGATCAGTGCATGATCAGTCATGTGATCAGTGCATGATCAGGCACGTGATCAGTGCATGATCAGCCACGTGATCAGTGCATGATAGCCACGTGATCAGTGCATGATCAATCACGTGATCAGTGCATGATCAGTCACGTGATCAGTGCATGATAGCTGTGATCAGTGCATGATCAGCCACGTGATCAGTGCATGATAGCCACGTGATCAGTGCATGATCAGTCACGTGATCAGTGCATGATCAGTCACGTGATCAGTGCATGATCAGCCACGTGATCAGTGCATGATCAGTCACGTGATCAGTGCATGATAGCCACGTGATCAGTGCATGATCAGCCACGTGATCAGTGCATGATAGCCACGTGATCAGTGCATGATCAGTCACGTGATCAGTGCATGATCAGTCACGTGATCAGTGCATGATCAGCCACGTGATCAGTGCATGATCAATTACGTGATCAGTGCATGATCAGTCACGTGATCAGTGCATGATAGCTACGTGATCAGTGCATGATCAGCCACGTGATCAGTGCATGATAGCCACGTGATCAGTGCATGATCAGTCACGTGATCGTGTGTGATCAGCCACGTGATCAGTGCATGATAGCCACGTGATCAGTGCATGATAGCCACGTGATCAGTGCATGATAGTCACGTGATCAGTGCATGATCAGCCACGTGATCAGTGCATGATCAGTCATGTGATCAGTGCATGATAGCACGTGATCAGTGCATGATCAGTCCCGTGATCAGTGCATGATCAGCCACGTGATCAGTGCATGATAGCCACGTGATCAGTGCATGATCAGTCACGTGATCAGTGCATGATAGCCACGTGATCAGTGCATGACAATCACGTGATCAGTGCATGATCATCACGTGATCAGTGCATGATAGCCACGTGATCAGTGCATGATCAGTCACGTGATCAGTGTGTGATCAGCCACGTGATCAGTGCATGATCAGTCACGTGATCAGTGCATGCTGAGCTGCGTGATTCCTGCCTGTCATCTGCTTGACAATTGCCAGCTGTGCTGTGTAATTCCTGCCTGATCAGCTGCTTGATTATTGCCAGCTGAGCAGCATGATTTCTCAGAGCTGAGTTCCATGATTATAGCCTGCTGACTGATTCCTGCCTACTCAGCTCTTTGTTCATTGCCTCCAGATGCACATGATCAGTGTGTGACACCAAACATGATCAGCACATGATCAGTCACATGATCAGTGCATGATAAGCCACGTGATCAGTGCATGATCAATCACGTGATCAGTGCATGATCAGTCACGTGATCAGTGCATGATCAGCCACGTGATCAGTGCATGATCAGCCACGTGATCAGTGCATGATCAGTCACGTGATCAGTGCATGATCAGCCACGTGATCAGTGCATGGTCAGACACGTGAACAGTGTATGATCAGCCACGTGATCAGTGCATGATATCCAAGTGATCAGTGCATGATCAATCACGTGATCAGTGTATGATCAGCCACGTGAACAGTGCATGCTCAGTCACGTGATCAGGGCCTGCTGAGCTGCGTGATTACTGTCTGCTCATCTGCTTGACAATTGCCAGCTGAGCTGCATGATTCCTGCCTGTCATCTGCTTGACAATTGCCAGCTGTGCTGTGTAATTCCTGCCTGCTCAGCTGCTTGATTATTGCCAGCTGAGCAGCATGATTCCTCACAGCTGAGTTCCATGATTATTGCCTGCTGACTGTTTGATTCATGCCTACTCAGCTCTTTGTTTATTGCCTCCAGAGGCACATGATCAGTGTATGATAGCAAACATGATCAGCGCATGATCAGTCACATGATCAGCGCCATTAAGTCACGTGATCACTACATGATAGTCATGTGATCAGTCCATGCTCAGTCACGGTATCAGTGCATGATCAGCCACGTGATCAGTGCATGATAGCCACGTGATCAGTGCATGATAGCCACGTGATCAGTGCATGATCAGCCACGTGATCAGTGCATGATTGCACGTGATCAGTGCATGATCAGTCACGTGATCAGTGCATGATCAGGCACGTGATCAGTGCATGATCAGCCACGTGATCAGTGCATGATAGCCACGTGATCAGTGCATGATCAGTCACCTGATCAGTGCATGATCAGTCACGTGACCAGTACATGGTAGCTACATGATCATTGCATGATCAGCCACGTGAGTAGTGCATGATAGCCACGTGATCAGTGCATGATCAGTCACGTGATCAGTGCATGATCAGTCATGTGATCAGTGCATGATCAGGCACGTGATCAGTGCATGATCAGCCACGTGATCAGTGCATGATAGCCACGTGATCAGTGCATGATCAGTCACGTGATCAGTGCATGATCAGTCACGTGATCAGTGCATGATAGCCACGTGATCAGTGCATGATCAGCCACGTGATCAGTGCATGATAGCCACGTGATCAGTGCATGATCAGTCACGTGATCAGTGCATGATCAGTCACGTGATCAGTGCATGATCAGCCACGTGATCAGTGCATGATCAGTCACGTGATCAGTGCATGATAGCTGCGTGATCAGTGCATGATCAGCCACGTGATCAGTGCATGATAGCCACGTGATCAGTGCATGATCAGTCACGTGATCAGTGCATGATCAGTCACGTGATCAGTGCATGATCAGCCACGTGATCAGTGCATGATCAATTACGTGATCAGTGCATGATCAGTCACGTGATCAGTGCATGGTAGCTACGTGATCAGTGCATGATCAGCCACGTGATCAGTGCATGATAGCCACGTGATCAGTGCATGATCAGTCATGTGATCAGTGTATGATCAGCCACGTGATCAGTGCATGATATCCACGTGATCAGTGCATGATAGCCACGTGATCAGTGCATGATCAGTCACGTGATCAGTGCATGATCAGCCACGTGATCAGTGCATGTCAGTCATGTAGTCAGTGCATGATAGCCCGTGATCAGTGCATGATCAGTCCGTGATCAGTGCATGATCAGCCACGTGATCAGTGCATGATAGCCACGTGATCAGTGCATGATCAGTCACGTGATCAGTGCATGATCAGCCACGTGATCAGTGCATGACAACGTGATCAGTGCATGATCAATCACGTGATCAGTGCATGATAGCCACGTGATCAGTGCATGATCAGTCACGTGATAGTGTGTGATCAGCCACGTGAACAGTGCATGCTCAGTCACGTGATCAGGGCCTGCTGAGCTGCGTGATTACTGTCTGCTCATCTGCTTGACAATTGCCAGCTGAGCTGCACGATTCCTGCCTGTCATCTCTTGACAATTGCCACCTGTGCTGCATAATTCCTGCCTGCTCATCTACTTGATTATTGCCAGCTGAGCAGCATGATTTCTCAGAGCTGAGTTCCATGATTATAGCCTGCTGACTGATTCCTGCCTACTCAGCTCTTTGTTCATTGCCTCCAGATGCACATGATCAGTGTGTGACACCAAACATGATCAGCACATGATCAGTCACATGATCAGTGCATGATAAGCCACGTGATCAGTGCATGATCAGTCACGTGATCAGTGCATGATCAGTCACGTGATCAGTGCATGATAGCCACGTGATCAGTGCATGATCAGCCACGTGATCAGTGCATGATCAGTCACGTGATCAGTGCATGATCAGCCACGTGATCAGTGCATGATCAGACACGTGAACAGTGTATGATCAGCCACGTGATCAGTGCATGATATCCAAGTGATCAGTGCATGATCAGTCACGTGATCAGTGTATGATCAGCCACGTGAACAGTGCATGCTCAGTCACGTGATCAGGGCCTGCTGAGCTGCGTGATTACTGTCTGCTCATCTGCTTGACAATTGCCAGCTGAGCTGCATGATTCCTGCCTGTCATCTGCTTGACAATTGCCAGCTGTGCTGTGTAATTCCTGCCTGCTCAGCTGCTTGATTATTGCCAGCTGAGCAGCATGATTCCTCACAGCTGAGTTCCATGATTATTGCCTGCTGACTGTTTGATTCATGCCTACTCAGCTCTTTGTTTATTGCCTCCAGAGGCACATGATCAGTGTATGATAGCAAACATGATCAGCGCATGATCAGTCACATGATCAGCGCCATTAAGTCACGTGATCACTACATGATAGTCATGTGATCAGTCCATGCTCAGTCACGGTATCAGTGCATGATCAGCCACGTGATCAGTGCATGATAGCCACGTGATCAGTGCATGATCAGCCACGTGATCAGTGCATGATCAGCCACGTGATCAGTGCATGATTGCTACGTGATCAGTGCATGATCAGTCACGTGATCAGTGCATGATCAGCCACGTGATCAGTGCATGATAGCCACGTGATCAGTGCATGATCAGTCACCTGATCAGTGCATGATCAGTCACGTGACAGTACATGGTAGCTACATGATCATTGCATGATCAGCCACGTGATAGTGCATGATAGCCACGTGATCAGTGCATGATCAGTCACGTGATCAGTGCATGATCAGTCATGTGATCAGTGCATGATCAGGCACGTGATCAGTGCATGATCAGCCACGTGATCAGTGCATGATAGCCACGTGATCAGTGCATGATCAATTACGTGATCAGTGCATGATCAGTCACGTGATCAGTGCATGGTAGCTGCGTGATCAGTGCATGATCAGCCACGTGATCAGTGCATGATAGCCACGTGATCAGTGCATGATCAGTCACGTGATCAGTGCATGATCAGTCACGTGATCAGTGCATGATCAGCCACGTGATCAGTGCATGATCAGTCACGTGATCAGTGCATGATAGCTACGTGATCAGTGCATGATCAGCCACGTGATCAGTGCATGATAGCCACGTGATCAGTGCATGATCAGTCACGTGATCAGTGCATGATCAGTCACGTGATCAGTGCATGATCAGCCACGTGATCAGTGCATGATCAGTTACGTGATCAGTGCATGATCAGTCACGTGATCAGTGCATGGTAGCTACGTGATCAGTGCATGATCAGCCACGTGATCAGTGCATGATAGCCACGTGATCAGTGCATGATCAGTCATGTGATCGTGTGTGATCAGCCACGTGATCAGTGCATGATATCCACGTGATCAGTGCATGATAGCCACGTGATCAGTGCATGATAGTCACGTGATCAGTGCATGATCATCCACGTGATCAGTGCATGATCAGTCATGTATCAGTGCATGATAGCACGTGATCAGTGCATGATCAGTCCCGTGATCAGTGCATGATCAGCCACGTGATCAGTGCATGATAGCCACGTGATCAGTGCATGATCAGTCACGTGATCAGTGCATGATAGCCACGTGATCAGTGCATGACAATTACGTGATCAGTGCATGATCAGTCACGTGATCAGTGCATGAGAGCCACGTGATCAGTGCATGATCAGTCACGTGATAGTGTGTGATCAGCCACGTGATCAGTGCATGCTCAGTCACGTGATCAGTGCCTGCTGAGCTGCGTGATTCCTGCCTGTCATCTGCTTGACAATTGCCAGCTGTGCTGTGTAATTCCTGCCTGATCAGCTGCTTGATTATTGCCAGCTGAGCAGCATGATTTCTCAGAGCTGAGTTCCATGATTATAGCCTGCTGACTGATTCCTGCCTACTCAGCTCTTTGTTCATTGCCTCCAGATGCACATGATCAGTGTGTGACACCAAACATGATCAGCACATGATCAGTCACATGATCAGTGCATGATAAGCCACGTGATCAGTGCATGATCAATCACGTGATCAGTGCATGATCAGTCACGTGATCAGTGCATGATCAGCCACGTGATCAGTGCATGATCAGCCACGTGATCAGTGCATGATCAGTCACGTGATCAGTGCATGATCAGCCACGTGATCAGTGCATGGTCAGACACGTGAACAGTGTATGATCAGCCACGTGATCAGTGCATGATATCCAAGTGATCAGTGCATGATCAATCACGTGATCAGTGTATGATCAGCCACGTGAACAGTGCATGCTCAGTCACGTGATCAGGGCCTGCTGAGCTGCGTGATTACTGTCTGCTCATCTGCTTGACAATTGCCAGCTGAGCTGCATGATTCCTGCCTGTCATCTGCTTGACAATTGCCAGCTGTGCTGTGTAATTCCTGCCTGCTCAGCTGCTTGATTATTGCCAGCTGAGCAGCATGATTCCTCACAGCTGAGTTCCATGATTATTGCCTGCTGACTGTTTGATTCATGCCTACTCAGCTCTTTGTTTATTGCCTCCAGAGGCACATGATCAGTGTATGATAGCAAACATGATCAGCGCATGATCAGTCACATGATCAGCGCCATTAAGTCACGTGATCACTACATGATAGTCATGTGATCAGTCCATGCTCAGTCACGGTATCAGTGCATGATCAGCCACGTGATCAGTGCATGATAGCCACGTGATCAGTGCATGATCAGCCACGTGATCAGTGCATGATCAGCCACGTGATCAGTGCATGATTGCTACGTGATCAGTGCATGATCAGTCACGTGATCAGTGCATGATCAGGCACGTGATCAGTGCATGATCAGCCACGTGATCAGTGCATGATAGCCACGTGATCAGTGCATGATCAGTCACGTGATCAGTGCATGATCAGTCACGTGACCAGTACATGGTAGCTACGTGATCATTGCATGATCAGCCACGTGAGTAGTGCATGATAGCCACGTGATCAGTGCATGATCAGTCACGTGATCAGTGCATGATCAGTCACGTGATCAGTGCATGATCAGGCACGTGATCAGTGCATGATCAGCCACGTGATCAGTGCATGATAGCCACGTGATCAGTGCATGATCAATTACGTGATCAGTGCATGATCAGTCACGTGATCAGTGCATGGTAGCTACGTGATCAGTGCATGATCAGCCACGTGATCAGTGCATGATAGCCACGTGATCAGTGCATGATCAGTCACGTGATCAGTGCATGATCAGCCACGTGATCAGTGCATGATCAGTCACGTGATCAGTGCATGGTAGCTGCGTGATCATTGCATGATCAGCCACGTGAGCAGTGCATGATAGCCACGTGATCAGTGCATGATCAGTCACGTGATCAGTGCATGATCAGTCACGTGATCAGTGCATGATCAGCCACGTGATCAGTGCATGATCAATTACGTGATCAGTGCATGATCAGTCACGTGATCAGTGCATGATAGCCACGTGATCAGTGCATGATCAGCCACGTGATCAGTGCATGATAGCCACGTGATCAGTGCATGATCAGTCACGTGATACGTGTGTGATCAGCCACGTGATCAGTGCATGATATCCACGATCAGTGCATGATAGCCACGTGATCAGTGCATGATCAGTCACGTGATCAGTGCATGATCATCCACGTGATCAGTGCATGAGTCATGTGTCAGTGCATGATAGCCCGTGATCAGTGCATGATCAGTCCCGTGATCAGTGCATGATCAGCCACGTGATCAGTGCATGATAGCTACGTGATCAGTGCATGATCAGTCACGTGATCAGTGCATGATAGCCACGTGATCAGTGCATGACAATTACGTGATCAGTGCATGATCAGTCACGTGATCAGTGCATGATAGCCACGTGATCAGTGCATGATCAGCCACGTGATCAGTGCATGATCAGCCACGTGATCAGTGCATGATAGCCACGTGATCAGTGCATGATCAGTCACGTGATCAGTGCATGATCAGCCACGTGATCAGTGCATGATCAGCCACGTGATCAGTGCATGATAGCCACGTGATCAGTGCATGATCAGTCACGTGATCAGTGCATGATCAGTCACGTGATCAGTGCATGATAGCTACGTGATCAGTGCATGATCAGCCACGTGATCAGTGCATGATAGCCACGTGATCAGTGCATGATCAGTCACGTGATCAGTGCATGATCAGTCACGTGATCAGTGCATGATCAGCCACGTGATCAGTGCATGATCAGTCACGTGATCAGTGCATGATCAGTCACGTGATCAGTGCATGATAGCTACGTGATCAGTGCATGATCAGCCACGTGATCAGTGCATGATAGCCACGTGATCAGTGCATGATCAGTCACGTGATCAGTGCATGATCAGCCACGTGATCAGTGCATGATAGCCACGTGATCAGTGCATGATAGCCACGTGATCAGTGCATGATCAGTCACGTGATCAGTGCATGATCAGCCACGTGATCAGTGCATGATCAGCCACGTGATCAGTGCATGATCAGCCACGTGATCAGTGCATGATAGCCACGTGATCAGTGCATGATCAGTCACGTGATCAGTGCATGATCAGCCACGTGATCAGTGCATGATCAGTCACGTGATCAGTGCATGAGCTGCGTGATCCTGCCTGTCATCTGCTTGACAATTGCCAGCTGTGCTGTGTAATTCCTGCCTGATCAGCTGCTGATCATTGCAGCTGAGCAGCATGATTTCTCAGAGCTGAGTTCCATGATTATAGCCTGCTGACTGATTCATGCCTACTCAGCTCTTTGTTCATTGCCTCCAGATGCACATGATCAGTGTGTGACACCAAACATGATCAGTGCATGATCAGTCACATGATCAGTGCATGATAAGCCACGTGATCAGTGCATGATCAGTCACGTGATCAGTGCATGATCAGTCACGTGATCAGTGCATGATCAGCCACGTGATCAGTGCATGATCAGCCACGTGATCAGTGCATGATCAGTCACGTGATCAGTGCATGATCAGCCACGTGATCAGTGCATGGTCAGACACGTGAACAGTGTATGATCAGCCACGTGATCAGTGCATGATATCCAAGTGATCAGTGCATGATCAATCACGTGATCAGTGTATGATCAGCCACGTGAACAGTGCATGCTCAGTCACGTGATCAGGGCCTGCTGAGCTGCGTGATTACTGTCTGCTCATCTGCTTGACAATTGCCAGCTGAGCTGCACGATTCCTGCCTGTCATCTGCTTGACAATTGCCAGCTGTGCTGCGTAATTCCTGCCTGCTCAGCTGCTTGATTATTGCCAGCTGAGCAGCATGATTCCTCACAGCTGAGTTCCATGATTATTGCCTGCTGACTGTTTGATTCGTGCCTACTCAGCTCTTTGTTTATTGCCTCCAGAGGCACATGATCAGTGTATGATAGCAAACATGATCAGCGCATGATCAGTCACATGATCAGCGCCATTAAGTCACGTGATCACTACATGATAGTCATGTGATCAGTCCATGCTCAGTCACGGTATCAGTGCATGATCAGCCACGTGATCAGTGCATGATAGCCACGTGATCAGTGCATGATCAGCCACGTGATCAGTGCATGATCAGCCACGTGATCAGTGCATGATAGCACGTGATCAGTGCATGATCAGTCACGTGATCAGTGCATGATCAGCCACGTGATCAGTGCATGATCAGCCACGTGATCAGTGCATGATAGCCACGTGATCAGTGCATGATCAGTCACGTGATCAGTGCATGATCAGTCACGTGACCAGTGCATGGTAGCTACGTGATCATTGCATGATCAGCCACGTGATAGTGCATGATAGCCACGTGATCAGTGCATGATCAGTCACGTGATCAGTGCATGATCAGTCACGTGATCAGTGCATGATCAGGCACGTGATCAGTGCATGATCAGCCACGTGATCAGTGCATGATAGCCACGTGATCAGTGCATGATCAGTCACGTGATCAGTGCATGATCAGTCACGTGATCAGTGCATGATAGCTGCGTGATCAGTGCATGATCAGCCACGTGATCAGTGCATGATAGCCACGTGATCAGTGCATGATCAGTCACGTGATCAGTGCATGATCAGTCACGTGATCAGTGCATGATCAGCCACGTGATCAGTGCATGATCAGTCACGTGATCAGTGCATGATAGCTACGTGATCAGTGCATGATCAGCCACGTGATCAGTGCATGATAGCCACGTGATCAGTGCATGATCAGTCACGTGATCAGTGCATGATCAGTCACGTGATCAGTGCATGATAGCTACGTGATCAGTGCATGATCAGCCACGTGATCAGTGCATGATAGCCACGTGATCAGTGCATGATCAGTCACGTGATCAGTGCATGATCAGCCACGTGATCAGTGCATGATCAGTCACGTGATCAGTGCATGATAGCTGCGTGATCAGTGCATGATCAGCCACGTGATCAGTGCATGATAGCCACGTGATCAGTGCATGATCAGTCACGTGATCAGTGCATGATCAGTCACGTGATCAGTGCATGATCAGCCACGTGATCAGTGCATGATCAGTTACGTGATCAGTGCATGATCAGTCACGTGATCAGTGCATGATAGCCACGTGATCAGTGCATGATCAGCCACGTGATCAGTGCATGATAGCCACGTGATCAGTGCATGATCAGTCACGTGATCAGCCACGTGATCAGTGCATGATAGCCACGTGATCAGTGCATGATAGCCACGTGATCAGTGCATGATAGTCACGTGATCAGTGCATGATCAGCCACGTGATCAGTGCATGTCAGTCATGTGTCAGTGCATGATAGCCCGTGATCAGTGCATGATCAGTCCCGTGATCAGTGCATGATCAGCCACGTGATCAGTGCATGATAGCCACGTGATCAGTGCATGATCAGTCACGTGATCAGTGCATGATCAGCCACGTGATCAGTGCATGACAGTCGTGATCAGTGCATGATCAGTCACGTGATCAGTGCATGATAGCCACGTGATCAGTGCATGATCAGTCACGTGATCAGTGTATGATCAGCCACGTGAACAGTGCATGCTCAGTCACGTGATCAGGGCCTGCTGAGCTGCGTGATTACTGTCTGCTCATCTGCTTGACAATTGCCAGCTGAGCTGCACGATTCCTGCCTGTCATCTGCTTGACAATTGCCACCTGTGCTGCATAATTCCTGCCTGCTCATCTGCTTGATTATTGCCAGCTGAGCAGCATGATTTCTCAGAGCTGAGTTCCATGATTATAGCCTGCTGACTGATTCCTGCCTACTCAGCTCTTTGTTCATTGCCTCCAGAGGCACATGATCAGTGTATGATACCAAACATGATCAGCACATGATCAGTCACATGATCAGTGCATGATAAGCCACGTGATCAGTGCATGATCAGTCACGTGATCAGTGCATGATCAGTCACGTGATCAGTGCATGATAGCCACGTGATCAGTGCATGATCAGCCACGTGATCAGTGCATGATCAGTCACGTGATCAGTGCATGATCAGCCACGTGATCAGTGCATGATCAGTCACGTGATCAGTGCATGATCAGCCACGTGATCAGTGCATGATAGCCACGTGATCAGTGCATGATCAGTCACGTGATCAGTGCATGATCAGCCACGTGATCAGTGCATGATCAGTCACGTGATCAGTGCATGATGAGCTGCGTGATCCTGCCTGTCATCTGCTTGACAATTGCCAGCTGTGCTGTGTAATTCCTGCCTGATCAGTGCATGATCATTTCCAGCTGAGCAGCATGATTTCTCAGAGCTGAGTTCATGATTATAGCCTGCTGACTGATTCCTGCCTACTCAGCTCTTTGTTCATTGCCTCCAGATGCACATGATCAGTGTGTGACACCAAACATGATCAGCACATGATCAGTCACATGATCAGTGCATGATAAGCCACGTGATCAGTGCATGATCAATCACGTGATCAGTGCATGATCAGTCACGTGACAGTGCATGGTAGCCACGTGATCAGTGCATGATCAGCCACGTGATCAGTGCATGATCAGTCACGTGATCAGTGCATGATCAGCCACGTGATCAGTGCATGGTCAGACACGTGAACAGTGTATGATCAGCCACGTGATCAGTGCATGATATCCAAGTGATCAGTGCATGATCAATCACGTGATCAGTGTATGATCAGCCACGTGAACAGTGCATGCTCAGTCACGTGATCAGGGCCTGCTGAGCTGCGTGATTACTGTCTGCTCATCTGCTTGACAATTGCCAGCTGAGCTGCATGATTCCTGCCTGTCATCTGCTTGACAATTGCCAGCTGTGCTGTGTAATTCCTGCCTGCTCAGCTGCTTGATTATTGCCAGCTGAGCAGCATGATTCCTCACAGCTGAGTTCCATGATTATTGCCTGCTGACTGTTTGATTCATGCCTACTCAGCTCTTTGTTTATTGCCTCCAGAGGCACATGATCAGTGTATGATAGCAAACATGATCAGCGCATGATCAGTCACATGATCAGCGCCATTAAGTCACGTGATCACTACATGATAGTCATGTGATCAGTCCATGCTCAGTCACGGTATCAGTGCATGATCAGCCACGTGATCAGTGCATGATAGCCACGTGATCAGTGCATGATCAGCCACGTGATCAGTGCATGATCAGCCACGTGATCAGTGCATGATTGCACGTGATCAGTGCATGATTAGTCACGTGATCAGTGCATGATCAGGCACGTGATCAGTGCATGATAGCCACGTGATCAGTGCATGATCAGTCACCTGATGGGTGTATGATCAGTCACGTGACTGTACATGGTAGCTACATGATCATTGCATGATCAGCCACGTGAGTAGTGCATGATAGCCACGTGATCAGTGCATGATCAGTCACGTGATCAGTGCATGATCAGTCATGTGATCAGTGCATGATCAGGCACGTGATCAGTGCATGATCAGCCACGTGATCAGTGCATGATAGCCACGTGATCAGTGCATGATCAGTCACGTGATCAGTGCATGATCAGTCACGTGATCAGTGCATGATAGCCACGTGATCAGTGCATGATCAGCCACGTGATCAGTGCATGATAGCCACGTGATCAGTGCATGATCAGTCACGTGATCAGTGCATGATCAGTCACGTGATCAGTGCATGATCAGCCACGTGATCAGTGCATGATCAGTCACGTGATCAGTGCATGATAGCTGCGTGATCATTGCATGATCAGCCACGTGATCAGTGCATGATAGCCACGTGATCAGTGCATGATCAGTCACGTGATCAGTGCATGATCAGTCACGTGATCAGTGCATGATCAGCCACGTGATCAGTGCATGATCAATTACGTGATCAGTGCATGATCAGTCACGTGACCAGTGCATGGTAGCTACGTGATCATTGCATGATCAGCCACGTGATCAGTGCATGATAGCCACGTGATCAGTGCATGATCAGTCACGTGATAGTGTGTGATCAGCCACGTGATCAGTGCATGATATCCACGTGATCAGTGCATGATAGCCACGTGATCAGTGCATGATAGTCACGTGATCAGTGCATGATCATCCACGTGATCAGTGCATGTCAGTCATGTAGTCAGTGCATGATAGCACGTGATCAGTGCATGATCAGTCCCGTGATCAGTGCATGATCAGCCACGTGATCAGTGCATGATAGCCACGTGATCAGTGCATGATCAGTCACGTGATCAGTGCATGATAGCCACGTGATCAGTGCATGAATTACGTGATCAGTGCATGATCAATCACGTGATCAGTGCATGAGAGCCACGTGATCAGTGCATGATCAGTCACGTGATAGGTGTGTGATCAGCGACGTGAACAGTGCATGCTCAGTCACGTGATCAGTGCCTGCTGAGCTGCGTGATTCCTGCCTGTCATCTGCTTGACAATTGCCAGCTGTGCTGTGTAATTCCTGCCTGCTCAGCTGCTTGATTATTTCCAGCTGAGCAGCATGATTTCTCAGAGCTGAGTTCCATGATTATAGCCTGCTGACTGATTCCTGCCTACTCAGCTCTTTGTTCATTGCCTCCAGATGCACATGATCAGTGTGTGACACCAAACATGATCAGCACATGATCAGTCACATGATCAGTGCATGATAAGCCACGTGATCAGTGCATGATCAGTCACGTGATCAGTGCATGATCAGTCACGTGACCAGTGCATGGTAGCCACGTGATCAGTGCATGATCAGCCACGTGATCAGTGCATGATCAGTCACGTGATCAGTGCATGATCAGCCACGTGATCAGTGCATGGTCAGACACGTGAACAGTGTATGATCAGCCACGTGATCAGTGCATGATATCCAAGTGATCAGTGCATGATCAATCACGTGATCAGTGTATGATCAGCCACGTGAACAGTGCATGCTCAGTCACGTGATCAGGGCCTGCTGAGCTGCGTGATTACTGTCTGCTCATCTGCTTGACAATTGCCAGCTGAGCTGCATGATTCCTGCCTGTCATCTGCTTGACAATTGCCAGCTGTGCTGTGTAATTCCTGCCTGCTCAGCTGCTTGATTATTGCCAGCTGAGCAGCATGATTCCTCACAGCTGAGTTCCATGATTATTGCCTGCTGACTGTTTGATTCATGCCTACTCAGCTCTTTGTTTATTGCCTCCAGAGGCACATGATCAGTGTATGATAGCAAACATGATCAGCGCATGATCAGTCACATGATCAGCGCCATTAAGTCACGTGATCACTACATGATAGTCATGTGATCAGTCCATGCTCAGTCACGGTATCAGTGCATGATCAGCCACGTGATCAGTGCATGATAGCCACGTGATCAGTGCATGATAGCCACGTGATCAGTGCATGATCAGCCAGGTGATCAGTGCATGATTGCTACGTGATCAGTGCATGATCAGTCACGTGATCAGTGCATGATCAGGCACGTGATCAGTGCATGATCAGCCACGTGATCAGTGCATGATAGCCACGTGATCAGTGCATGATCAGTCACCTGATGGGTGTATGATCAGTCACGTGACCAGTACATGGTAGCTACATGATCATTGCATGATCAGCCACGTGAGTAGTGCATGATAGCCACGTGATCAGTGCATGATCAGTCACGTGATCAGTGCATGATCAGTCATGTGATCAGTGCATGATCAGGCACGTGATCAGTGTATGATCAGCCACGTGATCAGTGCATGATAGCCACGTGATCAGTGCATGATCAATTACGTGATCAGTGCATGATCAGTCACGTGATCAGTGCATGGTAGCTGCGTGATCAGTGCATGATCAGCCACGTGATCAGTGCATGATAGCCACGTGATCAGTGCATGATCAGTCACGTGATCAGTGCATGATCAGCCACGTGATCAGTGCATGATCAGTCACGTGACAGTACATGGTAGCTGCGTGATCATGCATGATCAGCCACATGATCAGTGCATGATAGCCACGTGATCAGTGCATGATCAGTCACGTGATCAGTGCATGATCAGTCACGTGATCAGTGCATGATCAGCCACGTGATCAGTGCATGATCAATTACGTGATCAGTGCATGATCAGTCACGTGACCAGTGCATGGTAGCTACGTGATCAGTGCATGATCAGCCACGTGATCAGTGCATGATAGCCACGTGATCAGTGCATGATCAGTCATGTGATCGTGTGTGATCAGCCACGTGATCAGTGCATGATATCCACGATCAGTGCATGATAGCCACGTGATCAGTGCATGATAGTCACGTGATCAGTGCATGATCATCCACGTGATCAGTGCATGTGGAGTCATGTAGTCAGTGCATGATAGCGCCGTGATCAGTGCATGATCAGTCCCGTGATCAGTGCATGATCAGCCACGTGATCAGTGCATGATAGCCACGTGATCAGTGCATGATCAGTCACGTGATCAGTGCATGATAGCCACGTGATCAGTGCATGACAATTACGTGATCAGTGCATGATCAATCACGTGATCAGTGCATGATAGCCACGTGATCAGTGCATGATCATTCACGTGATAGTGTGTGATCAGCCACGTGAACAGTGCATGCTCAGTCACGTGATCAGGGCCTGCTGAGCTGCGTGATTACTGTCTGCTCATCTGCTTGACAATTGCCAGCTGAGCTGTACGATTCCTGCCTGTCATCTCCTTGACAATTGCCACCTGTGCTGCATAATTCCTGCCTGCTCATCTACTTGATTATTGCCAGCTGAGCAGCATGATTTCTCAGAGCTGAGTTCCATGATTATAGCCTGCTGACTGATTCCTGCCTACTCAGCTCTTTGTTCATTGCCTCCAGATGCACATGATCAGTGTGTGACACCAAACATGATCAGCACATGATCAGTCACATGATCAATGCATGATAAGCCACGTGATCAGTGCATGATCAATCACGTGATCAGTGCATGATCAGTCACGTGATCAGTGCATGATAGCCACGTGATCAGTGCATGATCAGCCACGTGATCAGTGCATGATCAGCCACGTGATCAGTGCATGATCAGCCACGTGATCAGTGTATGATCAGCCACGTGATCAGTGCATGATATCCAAGTGATCAGTGCATGATCAATCACGTGATCAGTGTATGATCAGCCACGTGAACAGTGCATGCTCAGTCACGTGATCAGGGCCTGCTGAGCTGCGTGATTACTGTCTGCTCATCTGCTTGACAATTGCCAGCTGAGCTGCATGATTCCTGCCTGTCATCTGCTTGACAATTGCCAGCTGTGCTGTGTAATTCCTGCCTGCTCAGCTGCTTGATTATTGCCAGCTGAGCAGCATGATTCCTCACAGCTGAGTTCCATGATTATTGCCTGCTGACTGTTTGATTCATGCCTACTCAGCTCTTTGTTTATTGCCTCCAGAGGCACATGATCAGTGTATGATAGCAAACATGATCAGCGCATGATCAGTCACATGATCAGCCCCATTAAGTCACGTGATCACTACATGATAGTCATGTGATCAGTCCATGCTCAGTCATGGTATCAGTGCATGATCAGCCACGTGATCAGTGCATGATAGCCACGTGATCAGTGCATGATAGCCACGTGATCAGTGCATGATCAGCCACGTGATCAGTGCATGATTGCTACGTGATCAGTGCATGATCAGTCACGTGATCAGTGCATGATCAGGCACGTGATCAGTGCATGATCAGCCACGTGATCAGTGCATGATAGCCACGTGATCAGTGCATGATCAGTCACCTGATGGGTGTATGATCAGTCACGTGACCAGTACATGGTAGCTACATGATCATTGCATGATCAGCCACGTGATAGTGCATGATAGCCACGTGATCAGTGCATGATCAGTCACGTGATCAGTGCATGATCAGTCATGTGATCAGTGCATGATCAGGCACGTGATCAGTGCATGATCAGCCACGTGATCAGTGCATGATAGCCACGTGATCAGTGCATGATCAATTACGTGATCAGTGCATGATCAGTCACGTGACCAGTACATGGTAGCTGCGTGATCAGTGCATGATCAGCCACGTGATCAGTGCATGATAGCCACGTGATCAGTGCATGATCAGTCACGTGATCAGTGCATGATCAGCCACGTGATCAGTGCATGATCAGTCACGTGATCAGTGCATGGTAGCTGCGTGATCATTGCATGATCAGCCACGTGATCAGTGCATGATAGCCACGTGATCAGTGCATGATCAGTCACGTGATCAGTGCATGATCAGCCACGTGATCAGTGCATGATCAATTACGTGATCAGTGCATGATCAGTCACGTGACCAGTACATGGTAGCTACGTGATCATTGCATGATCAGCCACGTGATCAGTGCATGATAGCCACGTGATCAGTGCATGATCAGTCATGTGATCGTGTGTGATCAGCCACGTGATCAGTGCATGATATCCACGTGATCAGTGCATGATAGCCACGTGATCAGTGCATGATAGTCACGTGATCAGTGCATGATCATCCACGTGATCAGTGCATGTGAGTCATGTAGTCAGTGCATGATAGTGCCGTGATCAGTGCATGATCAGTCCCGTGATCAGTGCATGATCAGCCACGTGATCAGTGCATGATAGCCACGTGATCAGTGCATGATCAGTCACGTGATCAGTGCATGATAGCCACGTGATCAGTGCATGACAATTACGTGATCAGTGCATGATCAATCACGTGATCAGTGCATGATAGCCACGTGATCAGTGCATGATCATTCACGTGATCAGTGTGTGATCAGCCACGTGAACAGTGCATGCTCAGTCACGTGATCAGGGCCTGCTGAGCTGCGTGATTACTGTCTGCTCATCTGCTTGACAATTGCCAGCTGAGCTGTACGATTCCTGCCTGTCATCTCCTTGACAATTGCCACCTGTGCTGCATAATTCCTGCCTGCTCATCTACTTGATTATTGCCAGCTGAGCAGCATGATTTCTCAGAGCTGAGTTCCATGATTATAGCCTGCTGACTGATTCCTGCCTACTCAGCTCTTTGTTCATTGCCTCCAGATGCACATGATCAGTGTGTGACACCAAACATGATCAGCACATGATCAGTCACATGATCAGTGCATGATAAGCCACGTGATCAGTGCATGATCAGTTACGTGATCAGTGCATGATCAGTCATGTGACCAGTGCATGGTAGCCGCGTGATCAGTGCATGATCAGCCACGTGATCAGTGCATGATCAGTCACGTGATCAGTGCATGATCAGCCACGTGATCAGTGCATGGTCAGACACGTGAACAGTGTATGATCAGCCACGTGATCAGTGCATGATATCCAAGTGATCAGTGCATGATCAATCACGTGATCAGTGTATGATCAGCCACGTGAACAGTGCATGCTCAGTCACGTGATCAGGGCCTGCTGAGCTGCGTGATTACTGTCTGCTCATCTGCTTGACAATTGCCAGCTGAGCTGCATGATTCCTGCCTGTCATCTGCTTGACAATTGCCAGCTGTGCTGTGTAATTCCTGCCTGCTCAGCTGCTTGATTATTGCCAGCTGAGCAGCATGATTCCTCACAGCTGAGTTCCATGATTATTGCCTGCTGACTGTTTGATTCATGCCTACTCAGCTCTTTGTTTATTGCCTCCAGAGGCACATGATCAGTGTATGATAGCAAACATGATCAGCGCATGATCAGTCACATGATCAGCGCCATTAAGTCACGTGATCACTACATGATAGTCATGTGATCAGTCCATGCTCAGTCACGGTATCAGTGCATGATCAGCCACGTGATCAGTGCATGATAGCCACGTGATCAGTGCATGATAGCCACGTGATCAGTGCATGATCAGCCACGTGATCAGTGCATGATTGCTACGTGATCAGTGCATGATCAGTCACGTGATCAGTGCATGACCAGGCAGGTGATCAGTGCATGATCAGCCACGTGATCAGTGCATGATAGCCACGTGATCAGTGCATGATCAGTCACCTGATCAGTGTATGATCAGTCACGTGACCAGTACATGGTAGCTACATGATCATTGCATGATCAGCCACGTGAGTAGTGCATGATAGCCACGTGATCAGTGCATGATCAGTCACGTGATCAGTGCATGATCAGTCATGTGATCAGTGCATGATCAGGCACGTGATCAGTGTATGATCAGCCACGTGATCAGTGCATGATAGCCACGTGATCAGTGCATGATCAATTACGTGATCAGTGCATGATCAGTCACGTGATCAGTGCATGGTAGCTGCGTGATCAGTGTATGATCAGCCACGTGATCAGTGCATGATAGCCACGTGATCAGTGCATGATCAGTCACGTGATCAGTGCATGATCAGTCACGTGATCAGTGCATGATCAGCCACGTGATCAGTGCATGATCAGTCACGTGACCAGTACATGGTAGCTGCGTGATCATTGCATGATCAGCCACATGAACAGTGCATGATAGCCACGTGATCAGTGCATGATCAGTCACGTGATCAGTGCATGATCAGTCACGTGATCAGTGCATGATCAGCCACGTGATCAGTGCATGATCAATTACGTGATCAGTGCATGATCAGTCACGTGACCAGTACATGGTAGCTACGTGATCAGTGCATGATCAGCCACGTGATCAGTGCATGATAGCCACGTGATCAGTGCATGATCAGTCATGTGATCAGTGTGTGATCAGCCACGTGATCAGTGCATGATATCCACGTGATCAGTGCATGATAGCCACGTGATCAGTGCATGATAGTCACGTGATCAGTGCATGATCATCCACGTGATCAGTGCATGTCAGTCATGTAGTCAGTGCATGATAGCGCCGTGATCAGTGCATGATCAGTCCCGTGATCAGTGCATGATCAGCCACGTGATCAGTGCATGATAGCTACGTGATCAGTGCATGATCAGTCACGTGATCAGTGCATGATAGCCACGTGATCAGTGCATGACAATTACGTGATCAGTGCATGATCAATCACGTGATCAGTGCATGATAGCCACGTGATCAGTGCATGATCATTCACGTGATAGGTGTGTGATCAGCCACGTGAACAGTGCATGCTCAGTCACGTGATCAGGGCCTGCTGAGCTGCGTGATTACTGTCTGCTCATCTGCTTGACAATTGCCAGCTGAGCTGTACGATTCCTGCCTGTCATCTCCTTGACAATTGCCACCTGTGCTGCATAATTCCTGCCTGCTCATCTACTTGATTATTGCCAGCTGAGCAGCATGATTTCTCAGAGCTGAGTTCCATGATTATAGCCTGCTGACTGATTCCTGCCTACTCAGCTCTTTGTTCATTGCCTCCAGATGCACATGATCAGTGTGTGACACCAAACATGATCAGCACATGATCAGTCACATGATCAATGCATGATAAGCCAGGTGATCAGTGCATGATCAATTACGTGATCAGTGCATGATCAGTCATGTGACCAGTGCATGGTAGCTGCGTGATCAGTGCATGATCAGCCACGTGATCAGTGCATGATCAGTCACGTGATCAGTGCATGATCAGCCACGTGATCAGTGCATGGTCAGACACGTGAACAGTGTATGATCAGCCACGTGATCAGTGCATGATATCCAAGTGATCAGTGCATGATCAATCACGTGATCAGTGTATGATCAGCCACGTGAACAGTGCATGCTCAGTCACGTGATCAGGGCCTGCTGAGCTGCGTGATTACTGTCTGCTCATCTGCTTGACAATTGCCAGCTGAGCTGCATGATTCCTGCCTGTCATCTGCTTGACAATTGCCAGCTGTGCTGTGTAATTCCTGCCTGCTCAGCTGCTTGATTATTGCCAGCTGAGCAGCATGATTCCTCACAGCTGAGTTCCATGATTATTGCCTGCTGACTGTTTGATTCATGCCTACTCAGCTCTTTGTTTATTGCCTCCAGAGGCACATGATCAGTGTATGATAGCAAACATGATCAGCGCATGATCAGTCACATGATCAGCGCCATTAAGTCACGTGATCACTACATGATAGTCATGTGATCAGTCCATGCTCAGTCACGGTATCAGTGCATGATCAGCCACGTGATCAGTGCATGATAGCCACGTGATCAGTGCATGATAGCCACGTGATCAGTGCATGATCAGCCAGGTGATCAGTGCATGATTGCTACGTGATCAGTGCATGATCAGTCACGTGATCAGTGCATGATCAGGCACGTGATCAGTGCATGATCAGCCACGTGATCAGTGCATGATAGCCACGTGATCAGTGCATGATCAGTCACCTGATGGGTGTATGATCAGTCACGTGACCAGTACATGGTAGCTACATGATCATTGCATGATCAGCCACGTGATAGTGCATGATAGCCACGTGATCAGTGCATGATCAGTCACGTGATCAGTGCATGATCAGTCACGTGATCAGTGCATGATCAGGCACGTGATCAGTGCATGATCAGCCACGTGATCAGTGCATGATAGCCACGTGATCAGTGCATGATCAATCACGTGATCAGTGCATGATCAGTCACGTGATCAGTACATGGTAGCTGCGTGATCAGTGCATGATCAGCCACGTGATCAGTGCATGATAGCCACGTGATCAGTGCATGATCAGTCACGTGATCAGTGCATGATCAGTCACGTGATCAGTGCATGATCAGCCACGTGATCAGTGCATGATCAATTACGTGATCAGTGCATGATCAGTCACGTGACCAGTACATGGTAGCTACGTGATCAGTGCATGATCAGCCACGTGATCAGTGCATGATAGCCACGTGATCAGTGCATGATCAGTCATGTGATACGTGTGTGATCAGCCACGTGATCAGTGCATGATATCCACGTGATCAGTGCATGATAGCCACGTGATCAGTGCATGATAGTCACGTGATCAGTGCATGATCATCCACGTGATCAGTGCATGTGGAGTCATGTATCAATGCATGATAGCGCCGTGATCAGTGCATGATCAGTCCCGTGATCAGTGCATGATCAGCCACGTGATCAGTGCATGATAGCCACGTGATCAGTGCATGATCAGTCACGTGATCAGTGCATGATAGCCACGTGATCAGTGCATACAATTACGTGATCAGTGCATGATCAATCACGTGATCAGTGCATGATAGCCACGTGATCAGTGCATGATCATTCACGTGATAGTGTGTGATCAGCCACGTGAACAGTGCATGCTCAGTCACGTGATCAGGGCCTGCTGAGCTGCGTGATTACTGTCTGCTCATCTGCTTGACAATTGCCAGCTGAGCTGTACGATTCCTGCCTGTCATCTCCTTGACAATTGCCACCTGTGCTGCATAATTCCTGCCTGCTCATCTACTTGATTATTTCCAGCTGAGCAGCATGATTTCTCAGAGCTGAGTTCCATGATTATAGCCTGCTGACTGATTCCTGCCTACTCAGCTCTTTGTTCATTGCCTCCAGATGCACATGATCAGTGTGTGACACCAAACATGATCAGCACATGATCAGTCACATGATCAATGCATGATAAGCCACGTGATCAGTGCATGATCAATCACGTGATCAGTGCATGATCAGTCATGTGACCAGTGCATGGTAGCTGCGTGATCAGTGCATGATCAGCCACGTGATCAGTGCATGATCAATCACGTGATCAGTGCATGATCAGCCACGTGATCAGTGCATGGTCAGACACGTGAACAGTGTATGATCAGCCACGTGATCAGTGCATGATATCCAAGTGATCAGTGCATGATCAATCACGTGATCAGTGTATGATCAGCCACGTGAACAGTGCATGCTCAGTCACGTGATCAGGGCCTGCTGAGCTGCGTGATTACTGTCTGCTCATCTGCTTGACAATTGCCAGCTGAGCTGCATGATTCCTGCCTGTCATCTGCTTGACAATTGCCAGCTGTGCTGTGTAATTCCTGCCTGCTCAGCTGCTTGATTATTGCCAGCTGAGCAGCATGATTCCTCACAGCTGAGTTCCATGATTATTGCCTGCTGACTGTTTGATTCATGCCTACTCAGCTCTTTGTTTATTGCCTCCAGAGGCACATGATCAGTGTATGATAGCAAACATGATCAGCGCATGATCAGTCACATGATCAGCCCATTAAGTCACGTGATCACTACATGATAGTCATGTGATCAGTCCATGCTCAGTCATGGTATCAGTGCATGATCAGCCACGTGATCAGTGCATGATAGCCACGTGATCAGTGCATGATAGCCACGTGATCAGTGCATGATCAGCCACGTGATCAGTGCATGATTGCTACGTGATCAGTTCATGATTAGTCACGTGATCAGTGCATGACCAGGCAGGTGATCAGTGTATGATCAGCCACGTGATCAGTGCATGATAGCCACGTGATCAGTGCATGATCAGTCACCTGATGGGTGTATGATCAGTCACGTGACCAGTACATGGTAGCTACATGATCATTGCATGATCAGCCACGTGAGTAGTGCATGATAGCCACGTGATCAGTGCATGATCAGTCACGTGATCAGTGCATGATCAGTCATGTGATCAGTGCATGATCAGGCACGTGATCAGTGTATGATCAGCCACGTGATCAGTGCATGATAGCCACGTGATCAGTGCATGATCAATTACATGATCAGTGCATGATCAGTCACGTGACCAGTGCATGGTAGCTGCGTGATCAGTGTATGATCAGCCACGTGATCAGTGCATGATAGCCACGTGATCAGTGCATGATCAGTCACGTGATCAGTGCATGATCAGTCACGTGATCAGTGCATGATCAGCCACATGATCAGTGCATGATCAGTCACGTGACCAGTACATGGTAGCTGCGTGATCATTGCATGATCAGCCACATGAGCAGTGCATGATAGCCACGTGATCAGTGCATGATCAGTCACGTGATCAGTGCATGATCAGTCACGTGATCAGTGCATGATCAGCCACGTGATCAGTGCATGATCAATTACGTGATCAGTGCATGATCAGTCACGTGACCAGTACATGGTAGCTACGTGATCAGTGCATGATCAGCCACGTGATCAGTGCATGATAGCCACGTGATCAGTGCATGATCAGTCATGTGATAGTGTGTGATCAGCCACGTGATCAGTGCATGATATCCACGTGATCAGTGCATGATAGCCACGTGATCAGTGCATGATAGTCACGTGATCAGTGCATGATCATCCACGTGATCAGTGCATGTGGAGTCATGTAGTCAATGCATGATAGCGCCGTGATCAGTGCATGATCAGTCCCGTGATCAGTGCATGATCAGCCACGTGATCAGTGCATGATAGCTACGTGATCAGTGCATGATCAGTCACGTGATCAGTGCATGATAGCCACGTGATCAGTGCATGACAATTACGTGATCAGTGCATGATCAATCACGTGATCAGTGCATGATAGCCACGTGATCAGTGCATGATCATTCACGTGATAGTGTGTGATCAGCCACGTGAACAGTGCATGCTCAGTCACGTGATCAGGGCCTGCTGAGCTGCGTGATTACTGTCTGCTCATCTGCTTGACAATTGCCAGCTGAGCTGTACGATTCCTGCCTGTCATCTCCTTGACTATTGCCACCTGTGCTGCATAATTCCTGCCTGCTCATCTACTTGATTATTTCCAGCTGAGCAGCATGATTTCTCAGAGCTGAGTTCCATGATTATAGCCTGCTGACTGATTCCTGCCTACTCAGCTCTTTGTTCATTGCCTCCAGATGCACATGATCAGTGTGTGACACCAAACATGATCAGCACATGATCAGTCACATGATCAATGCATGATAAGCCAGGTGATCAGTGCATGATCAATTACGTGATCAGTGCATGATCAGTCATGTGACCAGTGCATGGTAGCCACGTGATCAGTGCATGATCAGCCACGTGATCAGTGCATGATCAATCACGTGATCAGTGCATGATCAGCCACGTGATCAGTGCATGGTCAGACACGTGAACAGTGTATGATCAGCCACGTGATCAGTGCATGATATCCAAGTGATCAGTGCATGATCAATCACGTGATCAGTGTATGATCAGCCACGTGAACAGTGCATGCTCAGTCACGTGATCAGGGCCTGCTGAGCTGCGTGATTACTGTCTGCTCATCTGCTTGACAATTGCCAGCTGAGCTGCATGATTCCTGCCTGTCATCTGCTTGACAATTGCCAGCTGTGCTGTGTAATTCCTGCCTGCTCAGCTGCTTGATTATTGCCAGCTGAGCAGCATGATTCCTCACAGCTGAGTTCCATGATTATTGCCTGCTGACTGTTTGATTCATGCCTACTCAGCTCTTTATTTATTGCCTCCAGAGGCACATGATCAGTGTATGATAGCAAACATGATCAGCGCATGATCAGTCACATGATCAGCCCCATTAAGTCACGTGATCACTACATGATAGTCATGTGATCAGTCCATGCTCAGTCACGGTATCAGTGCATGATCAGCCACGTGATCAGTGCATGATAGCCACGTGATCAGTGCATGATAGCCACGTGATCAGTGCATGATCAGCCAGGTGATCAGTGCATGATTGCTACGTGATCAGTGCATGATTAGTCACGTGATCAGTGCATGACCAGGCAGGTGATCAGTGTATGATCAGCCACATGATCAGTGCATGATAGCCACGTGATCAGTGCATGATCAGTCACCTGATGGGTGTATGATCAGTCACGTGACCAGTACATGGTAGCTACATGATCATTGCATGATCAGCCACGTGAGTAGTGCATGATAGCCACGTGATCAGTGCATGATCAGTGACGTGATCAGTGCATGATCAGTCATGTGATCAGTGCATGACCAGGCACGTGATCAGTGCATGATCAGCCACGTGATCAGTGCATGATAGCCACGTGATCAGTGCATGATCAATCACGTGATCAGTGCATGATCAGTCACGTGATCAGTACATGGTAGCTGCGTGATCAGTGCATGATCAGCCACGTGATCAGTGCATGATAGCCACGTGATCAGTGCATGATCAGTCACGTGATCAGTGCATGATCAGTCACGTGATCAGTGCATGATCAGCCACGTGATCAGTGCATGATCAATTACGTGATCAGTGCATGATCAGTCACGTGATCAGTACATGGTAGCTACGTGATCAGTGCATGATCAGCCACGTGATCAGTGCATGATAGCCACGTGATCAGTGCATGATCAGTCATGTGATAGTGTGTGATCAGCCACGTGATCAGTGCATGATATCCACGTGATCAGTGCATGATAGCCACGTGATCAGTGCATGATAGTCACGTGATCAGTGCATGATCATCCACGTGATCAGTGCATGTGGAGTCATGTAGTCAGTGCATGATAGCGCCGTGATCAGTGCATGATCAGTCCCGTGATCAGTGCATGATCAGCCACGTGATCAGTGCATGATAGCTACGTGATCAGTGCATGATCAGTCACGTGATCAGTGCATGATAGCCACGTGATCAGTGCATACAATTACGTGATCAGTGCATGATCAATCACGTGATCAGTGCATGATAGCCACGTGATCAGTGCATGATCATTCACGTGATAGTGTGTGATCAGCCACGTGAACAGTGCATGCTCAGTCACGTGATCAGGGCCTGCTGAGCTGCGTGATTACTGTCTGCTCATCTGCTTGACAATTGCCAGCTGAGCTGTACGATTCCTGCCTGTCATCTCCTTGACAATTGCCACCTGTGCTGCATAATTCCTGCCTGCTCATCTACTTGATTATTGCCAGCTGAGCAGCATGATTTCTCAGAGCTGAGTTCCATGATTATAGCCTGCTGACTGATTCCTGCCTACTCAGCTCTTTGTTCATTGCCTCCAGATGCACATGATCAGTGTGTGACACCAAACATGATCAGCACATGATCAGTCACATGATCAATGCATGATAAGCCAGGTGATCAGTGCATGATCAATTACGTGATCAGTGCATGATCAGTCATGTGACCAGTGCATGGTAGCTGCGTGATCAGTGCATGATCAGCCACGTGATCAGTGCATGATCAATCACGTGATCAGTGCATGATCAGCCACGTGATCAGTGCATGGTCAGACACGTGAACAGTGTATGATCAGCCACGTGATCAGTGCATGATATCCAAGTGATCAGTGCATGATCAATCACGTGATCAGTGTATGATCAGCCACGTGAACAGTGCATGCTCAGTCACGTGATCAGGGCCTGCTGAGCTGCGTGATTACTGTCTGCTCATCTGCTTGACAATTGCCAGCTGAGCTGCATGATTCCTGCCTGTCATCTGCTTGACAATTGCCAGCTGTGCTGTGTAATTCCTGCCTGCTCAGCTGCTTGATTATTGCCAGCTGAGCAGCATGATTCCTCACAGCTGAGTTCCATGATTATTGCCTGCTGACTGTTTGATTCATGCCTACTCAGCTCTTTGTTTATTGCCTCCAGAGGCACATGATCAGTGTATGATAGCAAACATGATCAGCGCATGATCAGTCACATGATCAGCGCCATTAAGTCACGTGATCACTACATGATAGTCATGTGATCAGTCCATGCTCAGTCATGGTATCAGTGCATGATCAGCCACGTGATCAGTGCATGATAGCCACGTGATCAGTGCATGATAGCCACGTGATCAGTGCATGATCAGCCACGTGATCAGTGCATGATTGCTACGTGATCAGTTCATGATTAGTCACGTGATCAGTGCATGACCAGGCACGTGATCAGTGCATGATCAGCCACGTGATCAGTGCATGATAGCCACGTGATCAGTGCATGATCAGTCACCTGATGGGTGTATGATCAGTCACGTGACCAGTACATGGTAGCTACATGATCATTGCATGATCAGCCACGTGATAGTGCATGATAGCCACGTGATCAGTGCATGATCAGTCACGTGATCAGTGCATGATCAGTCATGTGATCAGTGCATGATCAGGCACGTGATCAGTGTATGATCAGCCACGTGATCAGTGCATGATAGCCACGTGATCAGTGCATGATCAATTACATGATCAGTGCATGATCAGTCACGTGATCAGTGCATGGTAGCTGCGTGATCAGTGCATGATCAGCCACGTGATCAGTGCATGATAGCCACGTGATCAGTGCATGATCAGTCACGTGATCAGTGCATGATCAGTCACGTGATCAGTGCATGATCAGCCACGTGATCAGTGCATGATCAATTACGTGATCAGTGCATGATCAGTCACGTGATCAGTGCATGGTAGCTACGTGATCAGTGCATGATCAGCCACGTGATCAGTGCATGATAGCCACGTGATCAGTGCATGATCAGTCACGTGATCGTGTGTGATCAGCCACGTGATCAGTGCATGATATCCACGTGATCAGTGCATGATAGCCACGTGATCAGTGCATGATAGTCACGTGATCAGTGCATGATCATCCACGTGATCAGTGCATGTCAGTCATGTGTCAGTGCATGATAGCCCGTGATCAGTGCATGATCAGTCCCGTGATCAGTGCATGATCAGCCACGTGATCAGTGCATGATAGCTACGTGATCAGTGCATGATCAGTCACGTGATCAGTGCATGATAGCCACGTGATCAGTGCATACAATTACGTGATCAGTGCATGATCAATCACGTGATCAGTGCATGAGAGCCACGTGATCAGTGCATGATCATTCACGTGATAGTGTGTGATCAGCCACGTGAACAGTGCATGCTCAGTCACGTGATCAGGGCCTGCTGAGCTGCGTGATTACTGTCTGCTCATCTGCTTGACAATTGCCAGCTGAGCTGTACGATTCCTGCCTGTCATCTCCTTGACTATTGCCACCTGTGCTGCATAATTCCTGCCTGCTCATCTACTTGATTATTTCCAGCTGAGCAGCATGATTTCTCAGAGCTGAGTTCCATGATTATAGCCTGCTGACTGATTCCTGCCTACTCAGCTCTTTGTTCATTGCCTCCAGATGCACATGATCAGTGTGTGACACCAAACATGATCAGCACATGATCAGTCACATGATCAATGCATGATAAGCCAGGTGATCAGTGCATGATCAATTACGTGATCAGTGCATGATCAGTCATGTGACCAGTACATGGTAGCTGCGTGATCAGTGCATGATCAGCCACGTGATCAGTGCATGATCAGTCACGTGATCAGTGCATGATCAGCCACGTGATCAGTGCATGGTCAGACACGTGAACAGTGTATGATCAGCCACGTGATCAGTGCATGATATCCAAGTGATCAGTGCATGATCAATCACGTGATCAGTGTATGATCAGCCACGTGAACAGTGCATGCTCAGTCACGTGATCAGGGCCTGCTGAGCTGCGTGATTACTGTCTGCTCATCTGCTTGACAATTGCCAGCTGAGCTGCATGATTCCTGCCTGTCATCTGCTTGACAATTGCCAGCTGTGCTGTGTAATTCCTGCCTGCTCAGCTGCTTGATTATTGCCAGCTGAGCAGCATGATTCCTCACAGCTGAGTTCCATGATTATTGCCTGCTGACTGTTTGATTCATGCCTACTCAGCTCTTTGTTTATTGCCTCCAGAGGCACATGATCAGTGTATGATAGCAAACATGATCAGCGCATGATCAGTCACATGATCAGCGCCATTAAGTCACGTGATCACTACATGATAGTCATGTGATCAGTCCATGCTCAGTCATGGTATCAGTGCATGATCAGCCACGTGATCAGTGCATGATAGCCACGTGATCAGTGCATGATAGCCACGTGATCAGTGCATGATCAGCCAGGTGATCAGTGCATGATTGCTACGTGATCAGTTCATGATTAGTCACGTGATCAGTGCATGACCAGGCAGGTGATCAGTGTATGATCAGCCACGTGATCAGTGCATGATAGCCACGTGATCAGTGCATGATCAGTCACCTGATGGGTGTATGATCAGTCACGTGACCAGTACATGGTAGCTACATGATCATTGCATGATCAGCCACGTGAGTAGTGCATGATAGCCACGTGATCAGTGCATGATCAGTCACGTGATCAGTGCATGATCAGTCATGTGATCAGTGCATGACCAGGCACGTGATCAGTGTATGATCAGCCATGTGATCAGTGCATGATAGCCACGTGATCAGTGCATGATCAATTACGTGATCAGTGCATGATCAGTCACGTGATCAGTACATGGTAGCTGCGTGATCAGTGTATGATCAGCCAAGTGATCAGTGCATGATAGCCACGTGATCAGTGCATGATCAGTCACGTGATCAGTGCATGATCAGTCACGTGATCAGTGCATGATCAGCCACATGATCAGTGCATGATCAGTCACGTGACCAGTACATGGTAGCTGCGTGATCATTTCATGATCAGCCACGTGATCAGTGCATGATAGCCACGTGATCAGTGCATGATCAGTCACGTGATCAGTGCATGATCAGTCACGTGATCAGTGCATGATCAGCCACGTGATCAGTGCATGATCAATTACGTGATCAGTGCCAGATCAGTCACGTGACCAGTACATGGTAGCTACGTGATCATTGCATGATCAGCCACGTGATCAGTGCATGATAGCCACGTGATCAGTGCATGATCAGTCATGTGATACGTGTGTGATCAGCCACGTGATCAGTGCATGATATCCACGTGATCAGTGCATGATAGCCACGTGATCAGTGCATGATAGTCACGTGATCAGTGCATGATCATCCACGTGATCAGTGCATGTGGAGTCATGTAGTCAATGCATGATAGCGCCGTGATCAGTGCATGATCAGTCCCGTGATCAGTGTATGATCAGCCAAGTGATCAGTGCATGATAGCTACGTGATCAGTGCATGATCAGTCACATGATCAGTGCATGATAGCCACGTGATCAGTGCATACAATTACGTGATCAGTGCATGCGCAATCACGTGATCAGTGCATGAGAGCCACGTGATCAGTGCATGATCATTCACATGATAGGTGTGTGATCAGCCACGTGAACAGTGCATGCTCAGTCACGTGATCAGGGCCTGCTGAGCTGCGTGATTACTGTCTGCTCATCTGCTTGACAATTGCCAGCTGAGCTGTACGATTCCTGCCTGTCATCTCCTTGACTATTGCCACCTGTGCTGCATAATTCCTGCCTGCTCATCTACTTGATTATTTCCAGCTGAGCAGCATGATTTCTCAGAGCTGAGTTCCATGATTATAGCCTGCTGACTGATTCCTGCCTACTCAGCTCTTTGTTCATTGCCTCCAGATGCACATGATCAGTGTGTGACACCAAACATGATCAGCACATGATCAGTCACATGATCAATGCATGATAAGCCAGGTGATCAGTGCATGATCAATTACGTGATCAGTGCATGATCAGTCATGTGACCAGTACATGGTAGCTGCGTGATCAGTGCATGATCAGCCACGTGATCAGTGCATGATCAATCACGTGATCAGTGCATGATCAGCCACGTGATCAGTGCATGGTCAGACACGTGAACAGTGTATGATCAGCCACGTGATCAGTGCATGATATCCAAGTGATCAGTGCATGATCAATCACGTGATCAGTGTATGATCAGCCACGTGAACAGTGCATGCTCAGTCACGTGATCAGGGCCTGCTGAGCTGCGTGATTCCTGCCTGTCATCTGCTTGACAATTGCCAGCTGTGCTGTGTAATTCCTGCCTGCTCAGCTGCTTGATTATTGCCAGCTTAGCAGCATGATTCCTCACAGCTGAGTTCCATGATTATTGCCTGCTGACTGTTTGATTCATGCCTACTCAGCTCTTTGTTTATTGCCTCCAGAGGCACATGATCAGTGTATGATAGCAAACATGATCAGCGCATGATCAGTCACATGATCAGCCCCATTAAGTCACGTGATCACTACATGATAGTCATGTGATCAGTCCATGCTCAGTCATGGTATCAGTGCATGATCAGACACGTGATCAGTGCATGATAGCCACGTGATCATTGCATGATAGCCACGTGATCAGTGCATGATCAGCCAGGTGATCAGTGAATGATTGCTACGTGATCAGTTCATGATTAGTCACGTGATCAGTGCATGACCAGGCAGGTGATCAGTGTATGACAGCCACATGATCAGTGCATGATAGCCACGTGATCAGTGCATGATCAGTCACCTGATGGGTGTATGATCAGTCACGTGACCGTACATGGTAGCTACATGATCATTGCATGATCAGCCACGTGAGTAGTGCATGATAGCCACGTGATCAGTGCATGATCAGTGACGTGATCAGTGCATGATCAGTCATGTGATCAGTGCATGACCAGGCACGTGATCAGTGTATGATCAGCCATGTGATCAGTGCATGATAGCCACGTGATCAGTGCATGATCAATTGCATGATCAGTGCATGATCAGTCACGTGACCAGTACATGGTAGCTGCGTGATCAGTGTATGATCAGCCAAGTGATCAGTGCATGATAGCCACGTGATCAGTGCATGATCAGCCACGTGATCAGTGCATGATCAGTCACGTGATCAGTGCATGATCAGCCACGTGATCAGTGCATGATCAGTCACGTGACCAGTACATGGTAGCTGCGTGATCATTTCATGATCAGCCACATGAGCAGTGCATGATAGCCACGTGATCAGTGCATGATCAGTCACGTGATCAGTGCATGATCAGTCACGTGATCAGTGCATGATCAGCCACATGATCAGTGCATGATCAATTACGTGATCAGTGCATGATCAGTCACGTGACCAGTACATGGTAGCTACGTGATCATTGCATGATCAGCCACGTGATCAGTGCATGATAGCCACGTGATCAGTGCATGATCAGTCATGTGATACGTGTGTGATCAGCCACGTGATCAGTGCATGATATCCACCTGATCAGTGCATGATAGCCACGTGATCAGTGCATGATAGTCACGTGATCAGTGCATGATCATCCACGTGATCAGTGCATGTGGAGTCATGTAGTCAATGCATGATAGCGCCGTGATCAGTGCATGATCAGTCCCGTGATGAGTGTATGATCAGCCACGTGATCAGTGCATGATAGCTACGTGATCAGTGCATGATCAGTCACGTCAGTGCATGATAGCCACGTGATCAGTGCATACAATTACGTGATCAGTGCATGATCAATCACGTGATCAGTGCATGAGAGCCACGTGATCAGTGCATGATCATTCACGTGATAGGTGTGTGATCAGCCACGTGAACAGTGCATGCTCAGTCACGTGATCAGGGCCTGCTGAGCTGCGTGATTACTGTCTGCTCATCTGCTTGACAATTGCCAGCTGAGCTGTACGATTCCTGCCTGTCATCTCCTTGACTATTGCCACCTGTGCTGCATAATTCCTGCCTGCTCATCTACTTGATTATTTCCAGCTGAGCAGCATGATTTCTCAGAGCTGAGTTCCATGATTATAGCCTGCTGACTGATTCCTGCCTACTCAGCTCTTTGTTCATTGCCTCCAGATGCACATGATCAGTGTGTGACACCAAACATGATCAGCACATGATCAGTCACATGATCAATGCATGATAAGCCACGTGATCAGTGCATGATCAATTACGTGATCAGTGCATGATCAGTCATGTGACCAGTGCATGGTAGCTGCGTGATCAGTGCATGATCAGCCACGTGATAAGTGCATGATCAATCACGTGTTCAGTGCATGATCAGCCACGTGATCAGTGCATGGTCAGACACGTGAACAGTGTATGATCAGCCACGTGATCAGTGCATGATATCCAAGTGATCAGTGCATGATCAATCACGTGATCAGTGTATGATCAGCCACGTGAACAGTGCATGCTCAGTCACGTGATCAGGGCCTGCTGAGCTGCGTGATTACTGTCTGCTCATCTGCTTGACAATTGCCAGCTGAGCTGCATGATTCCTGCCTGTCATCTGCTTGACAATTGCCAGCTGTGCTGTGTAATTCCTGCCTGCTCAGCTGCTTGATTATTGCCAGCTGAGCAGCATGATTCCTCACAGCTGAGTTCCATGATTATTGCCTGCTGACTGTTTGATTCATGCCTACTCAGCTCTTTGTTTATTGCCTCCAGAGGCACATGATCAGTGTATGATAGCAAACATGATCAGCGCATGATCAGTCACATGATCAGCCCCATTAAGTCACGTGATCACTACATGATAGTCATGTGATCAGTCCATGCTCAGTCATGGTATCAGTGCATGATCAGCCACGTGATCAGTGCATGATAGCCACGTGATCAGTGCATGATAGCCACGTGATCAGTGCATGATCAGCCAGGTGATCAGTGCATGATTGCTACGTGATCAGTTCATGATTAGTCACGTGATCAGTGCATGACCAGGCAGGTGATCAGTGTATGATCAGCCACATGATCAGTGCATGATAGCCACGTGATCAGTGCATGATCAGTCACCTGATGGGTGTATGATCAGTCACGTGACCAGTACATGGTAGCTACATGATCATTGCATGATCAGCCACGTGAGTAGTGCATGATAGCCACGTGATCAGTGCATGATCAGTCACGTGATCAGTGCATGATCAGTCATGTGATCAGTGCATGACCAGGCACGTGATCAGTGTATGACCAGCCATGTGATCAGTGCATGATAGCCACGTGATCAGTGCATGATCAATTACATGATCAGTGCATGATCAGTCACGTGACCAGTACATGGTAGCTGCGTGATCAGTGTATGATCAGCCACGTGATCAGTGCATGATAGCCACGTGATCAGTGCATGATCAGTCACGTGATCAGTGCATGATCAGTCACGTGATCAGTGCATGATCAGCCACGTGATCAGTGCATGATCAGTCACGTGACCAGTACATGGTAGCTGCGTGATCATTGCATGATCAGCCACATTAGCAGTGCATGATAGCCACGTGATCAGTGCATGATCAGTCACGTGATCAGTGCATGATCAGTCACGTGATCAGTGCATGATCAGCCACATGATCAGTGCATGATCAATTACGTGATCAGTGCATGATCAGTCACGTGACCAGTACATGGTAGCTACGTGATCATTGCATGATCAGCCACGTGATCAGTGCATGATAGCCACGTGATCAGTGCATGATCAGTCATGTGATCGTGTGTGATCAGCCACGTGATCAGTGCATGATATCCACCTGATCAGTGCATGATAGCCACGTGATTAGTGCATGATAGTCACGTGATCAGTGCATGATCATCCACGTGATCAGTGCATGTGGAGTCATGTAGACAATGCATTATAGCGCCGTGATCAGTGCATGATCAGTCCCGTGATGAGTGTATGATCAGCCAAGTGATCAGTGCAAGATAGCTACGTGATCAGTGCATGATCAGTCACATGATCAGTGCATGATAGCCACGTGATCAGTGCATAAAATTACGTGATCAGTGCATGAGCAATCACGTGATCAGTGCATGAGAGCCACGTGATCAGTGCATGATCATTCACATGATAGGTGTGTGATCAGCGACGTGAACAGTGCATGCTCAGTCACGTGATCAGGGCCTGCTGAGCTGCGTGATTACTGTCTGCTCATCTGCTTGACAATTGCCAGCTGAGCTGTACGATTCCTGCCTGTCATCTCCTTGACTATTGCCACCTGTGCTGCATAATTCCTGCCTGCTCATCTACTTGATTATTTCCAGCTGAGCAGCATGATTTCTCAGAGCTGAGTTCCATGATTATAGCCTGCTGACTGATTCCTGCCTACTCAGCTCTTTGTTCATTGCCTCCAGATGCACATGATCAGTGTGTGACACCAAACATGATCAGCACATGATCAGTCACATGATGAATGCATGATAAGCCAGGTGATCAGTGCATGATCAATTACGTGATCAGTGCATGATCAGTCATGTGACCAGTACATGGTAGCTGCGTGATCACTGCATGATCAGCCACGTGATCAGTGCATGTTCAATCACGTGTTCAGTGCATGATCAGCCACGTGATCAGTGCATGGTCAGACACGTGAACAGTGTATGATCAGCCACGTGATCAGTGCATGATATCCAAGTGATCAATGCTTGATCAATCACGTGATCAGTGTATGATCAGCCAGGTGAACAGTGCATGCTCAGTCACGTGATCAGGGCCTGCTGAGCTGCGTGATTACTGTCTGCTCATCTGCTTGACAATTGCCAGCTGAGCTGCATGATTCCTGCCTGTCATCTGCTTGACAATTGCCAGCTGTGCTGTGTAATTCCTGCCTGCTCAGCTGCTTGATTATTGCCAGCTGAGCAGCATGATTCCTCACAGCTGAGTTCCATGATTATTGCCTGCTGACTGTTTGATTCATGCCTACTCAGCTCTTTGTTTATTGCCTCCAGAGGCACATGATCAGTGTATGATAGCAAACATGCTCAGCGCATGATCAGTCACATGGTCAGCCCCATTAAGTCACGTGATCACTACATGATAGTCATGTGACCAGTCCATGCTCAGTCATGGTATCAGTGCATGATCAGACACGTGATCAGTGCATGATAGCCACGTGATCATTGCATGATAGCCACGTGATCAGTGCATGATCAGCCAGGTGATCAGTGAATGATTGCTACGTGATCAGTTCATGATTAGTCACGTGATCTGTGCATGACCAGGCAGGTGATCAGTGTATGACCAGCCACATGATCAGTGCATGATAGCCACGTGATCAGTGCATGATCAGTCACCTGATGGGTGTATGATCAGTCACGTGACCGGTACATGGTAGCTACATGATCATTGCATGATCAGCCACGTGAGTAGTGCATGATAGCCACGTGATCAGTGCATGATCAGTGACGTGATCAGTGCATGATCAGTCATGTAATCTGTGCATGACCAGGCACGTGATCAGTGTATGACCAGCCATGTGATCAGTGCATGATAGCCACGTGATCAGTGCATGATCAATTACATCATCAGTGCATGATCAGTCACGTGACCAGTACATGGTAGCTGCGTGATCAGTGTATGACCAGCCAAGTGATCAGTGCATGATAGCCACGTGATCAGTGCATGATCAGTCACGTGATCAGTGCATGATCAGTCACGTGATCAGTGCCTGATCAGCCACATGATCAGTGCATGATCAGTCACGTGACCAGTACATGGTAGCTGCGTGATCATTTCATGATCAGCCACATTAGCAGTGCATGATAGCCACGTGATCAGTGCTTTATCAGTCACGTGATCAGTGCATGATCAGTCACGAGATCAGTGCATGATCAGCCACATGATCAGTGCATGATCAATTACGTGATCATTGCATGATCAGTCACGTGACCAGTACATGGTAGCTACGTGATCATTGCATGATCAGCCACGTGATCAGTACATGATAGCCACGTGATCAGTGCATGATCAGTCATGTGATACGTGTGTGATCAGCCACTTGATCAGTGCATGATATCCACCTGATCAGTGAATGATAGCCACGTGATTAGTGCATGATAGTCACGTGATCAGTGCATGATCATCCACGTGATCAGTGCATGTGGAGTCATGTAGTCAATGCATGATAGCGCCGTGATCAGTGCACGATCAGTCCCGTGATGAGTGTATGATCAGCCAAGTGATCAGTGCAAGATAGCTACGTGATCAGTGCATAAAATTACGTGATCAGTGCATGCGCAATCACGTGATCAGTGCATGAGAGCCACGTGATCAGTGCATGATCATTCACATGATAGGTGTGTGATCAGCGACGTGAACAGTGCATGCTCAGTCACGTGATCAGGGCCTGCTGAGCTGCGTGATTACTGTCTGCTCATCTGCTTGACAATTGCCAGCTGAGCTGTACGATTCCTGCCTGTCATCTCCTTGACTATTGCCACCTGTGCTGCATAATTCCTGCCTGCTCATCTACTTGATTATTTCCAGCTGAGCAGCATGATTTCTCAGAGCTGAGTTCCATGATTATAGCCTGCTGACTGATTCCTGCCTACTCAGCTCTTTGTTCATTGCCTCCAGATGCACATGATCAGTGTGTGACACCAAACATGATCAGCACATGATCAGTCACATGATGAATGCATGATAAGCCAGGTGATCAGTGCATGATCAATTACGTGATCAGTGCATGATCAGTCATGTGACCAGTACATGGTAGCTGCGTGATCACTGCATGATCAGCCACGTGATAAGTGCATGTTCAATCACGTGTTCAGTGCATGATCAGCCACGTGATCAGTGCATGGTCAGACACGTGAACAGTGTATGATTAGCCACGTGATCAGTGCATGATATCCAAGTGATCAATGCTTGATCAATCACGTGATCAGTGTATGATCAGCCAGGTGAACAGTGCATGCTCAGTCACGTGATCAGGGCCTGCTGAGCTGCGTGATTACTGTCTGCTCATCTGCTTGACAATTGCCAGCTGTGCTGTGTAATTCCTGCCTGCTCAGCTGCTTGATTATTGCCAGCTGAGCAGCATGATTCCTCACAGCTGAGTTCCATGATTATTGCCTGCTGACTGTTTGATTCATGCCTACTCAGCTCTTTGTTTATTGCCTCCAGAGGCACATGATCAGTGTATGATAGCAAACATGCTCAGCGCATGATCAGTCACATGGTCAGCCCCATTAAGTCACGTGATCACTACATGATAGTCATGTGACCAGTCCATGCTCAGTCATGGTATCAGTGCATGATCAGACACGTGATCAGTGCATGATAGCCACGTGATCATTGCATGATAGCCACGTGATCAGTGCATGATCAGCCAGGTGATCAGTGAATGATTGCTACGTGATCAGTTCATGATTAGTCACGTGATCTGTGCATGACCAGGCAGGTGATCAGTGTATGACCAGCCACATGATCAGTGCATGATAGCCACGTGATCAGTGCATGATCAGTCACCTGATGGGTGTATGATCAGTCACGTGACCGGTACATGGTAGCTACATGATCATTGCATGATCAGCCACGTGAGTAGTGCATGATAGCCACGTGATCAGTGCATGATCAGTGACGTGATCAGTGCATGATCAGTCATGTAATCTGTGCATGACCAGGCACGTGATCAGTGTATGACCAGCCATGTGATCAGTGCATGATACTACGTGATCAGTGCATGATCAATTACATCATCAGTGCATGATCAGTCACGTGACCAGTACATGGTAGCTGCGTGATCAGTGTATGACCAGCCAAGTGATCAGTGCATGATAGCCACGTGATCAGTGCATGATCAGTCACGTGATCAGTGCATGATCAGTCACGTGATCAGTGCATGATCAGCCACGTGATCAGTGCATGATCAGTCACGTGACCAGTACATGGTAGCTGCGTGATCATTTCATGATCAGCCACATGAGCAGTGCATGATAGCCACGTGATCAGTGCTGATCAGTCACGTGATCAGTGCATGATCAGTCACGTGATCAGTGCATGATCAGCCACGTGATCAGTGCATGATCAATTACGTGATCAGTGCATGATCAGTCACGTGACCAGTACATGGTAGCTACGTGATCATTGCATGATCAGCCACGTGATCAGTGCATGATAGTCACGTGTTCTGTGCATGATCAGCCATGTGATACGTGTGTGATCAGCCACGTGATCAGTGCATGATATCCACCTGATCAGTGAATGATAGCCACGTGATTAGTGCATGATAGTCACGTGATCAGTGCATGATCATCCACGTGATCAGTGCATGTGGAGTCATGTAGTCAATGCATGATAGCGCCGTGATCAGTGCACGATCAGTCCCGTGATGAGTGTATGATCAGCCAAGTGATCAGTGCAAGATAGCTACGTGATCAGTGCATGATCAGTCACATGATCAGTGCATGATAGCCACGTGAGCAGTGCATACAATTACGTGATCAGTGCATGCGCAATCACGTGATCAGTGCATGAGAGCCACGTGATCAGTGCATGATCATTCACATGATAGGTGTGTGATCAGCGACGTGAACAGTGCATGCTCAGTCACGTGATCAGGGCCTGCTGAGCTGCGTGATTACTGTCTGCTCATCTGCTTGACAATTGCCAGCTGAGCTGTACGATTCCTGCCTGTCATCTCCTTGACTATTGCCACCTGTGCTGCATAATTCCTGCCTGCTCATCTACTTGATTATTTCCAGCTGAGCAGCATGATTTCTCAGAGCTGAGTTCCATGATTATAGCCTGCTGACTGATTCCTGCCTACTCAGCTCTTTGTTCATTGCCTCCAGATGCACATGATCAGTGTGTGACACCAAACATGATCAGCACATGATCAGTCACATGATGAATGCATGATAAGCCAGGTGATCAGTGCATGATCAATTACGTGATCAGTGCATGATCAGTCATGTGACCAGTACATGGTAGCTGCGTGATCACTGCATGATCAGCCACGTGATAAGTGCATGTTCAATCACGTGTTCAGTGCATGATCAGCCACGTGATCAGTGCATGGTCAGACACGTGAACAGTGTATGATTAGCCACGTGATCAGTGCATGATATCCAAGTGATCAATGCTTGATCAATCACGTGATCAGTGTATGATCAGCCAGGTGAACAGTGCATGCTCAGTCACGTGATCAGGGCCTGCTGAGCTGCGTGATTACTGTCTGCTCATCTGCTTGACAATTGCCAGCTGAGCTGCATGATTCCTGCCTGTCATCTGCTTGACAATTGCCAGCTGTGCTGTGTAATTCCTGCCTGCTCAGCTGCTTGATTATTGCCAGCTGAGCAGCATGATTCCTCACAGCTGAGTTCCATGATTATTGCCTGCTGACTGTTTGATTCATGCCTACTCAGCTCTTTGTTTATTGCCTCCAGAGGCACATGATCAGTGTATGATAGCAAACATGCTCAGCGCATGATCAGTCACATGGTCAGCCCCATTAAGTCACGTGATCACTACATGATAGTCATGTGACCAGTCCATGCTCAGTCATGGTATCAGTGCATGATCAGACACGTGATCAGTGCATGATAGCCACGTGATCAGTGCATGATAGCCACGTGATCAGTGCATGATCAGCCAGGTGATCAGTGAATGATTGCTACGTGATCAGTTCATGATTAGTCACGTGATCTGTGCATGACCAGGCAGGTGATCAGTGTATGACCAGCCACATGATCAGTGCATGATAGCCACGTGATCAGTGCATGATCAGTCACCTGATGGGTGTATGATCAGTCACGTGACCGGTACATGGTAGCTACATGATCATTGCATGATCAGCCACGTGAGTAGTGCATGATAGCCACGTGATCAGTGCATGATCAGTGACGTGATCAGTGCATGATCAGTCATGTAATCTGTGCATGACCAGGCACGTGATCAGTGTATGACCAGCCATGTGATCAGTGCATGATAGCCACGTGATCAGTGCATGATCAATTACATCATCAGTGCATGATCAGTCACGTGACCAGTACATGGTAGCTGCGTGATCAGTGTATGACCAGCCAAGTGATCAGTGCATGATAGCCACGTGATCAGTGCATGATCAGTCACGTGATCAGTGCATGATCAGTCACGTGATCAGTGCTGATCAGCCACATGATCAGTGCATGATCAGTCACGTGACCAGTACATGGTAGCTGCGTGATCATTTCATGATCAGCCACATTAGCAGTGCATGAAAGCCACGTGATCAGTGCTTGATCAGTCACGTGATCAGTGCATGATCAGTCACGTGATCAGTGCATGATCAGCCACATGATCAGTGCATGATCAATTACGTGATCATTGCATGATCAGTCACGTGACCAGTACATGGTAGCTACGTGATCATTGCATGATCAGCCACGTGATCAGTACATGATAGCCACGTGATCAGTGCATGATCAGTCATGTGATACGTGTGTGATCAGCCACGTGATCAGTGCATGATATCCACCTGATCAGTGAATGATAGCCACGTGATTAGTGCATGATAGTCACGTGATCAGTGCATGATCATCCACGTGATCAGTGCATGTGGAGTCATGTAGTCAATGCATGATAGCGCCGTGATCAGTGCATGATCAGTCCCGTGATGAGTGTATGATCAGCCAAGTGATCAGTGCAAGATAGCTACGTGATCAGTGCATGATCAGTCACATGATCAGTGCATGATAGCCACGTGAGCAGTGCATACAATTACGTGATCAGTGCATGCGCAATCACGTGATCAGTGCATGAGAGCCACGTGATCAGTGCATGATCATTCACATGATAGGTGTGTGATCAGCGACGTGAACAGTGCATGCTCAGTCACGTGATCAGGGCCTGCTGAGCTGCGTGATTACTGTCTGCTCATCTGCTTGACAATTGCCAGCTGAGCTGTACGATTCCTGCCTGTCATCTCCTTGACTATTGCCACCTGTGCTGCATAATTCCTGCCTGCTCATCTACTTGATTATTTCCAGCTGAGCAGCATGATTTCTCAGAGCTGAGTTCCATGATTATAGCCTGCTGACTGATTCCTGCCTACTCAGCTCTTTGTTCATTGCCTCCAGATGCACATGATCAGTGTGTGACACCAAACATGATCAGCACATGATCAGTCACATGATGAATGCATGATAAGCCAGGTGATCAGTGCATGATCAATTACGTGATCAGTGCATGATCAGTCATGTGACCAGTACATGGTAGCTGCGTGATCACTGCATGATCAGCCACGTGATAAGTGCATGTTCAATCACGTGTTCAGTGCATGATCAGCCACGTGATCAGTGCATGGTCAGACACGTGAACAGTGTATGATTAGCCACGTGATCAGTGCATGATATCCAAGTGATCAATGCTTGATCAATCACGTGATCAGTGTATGATCAGCCAGGTGAACAGTGCATGCTCAGTCACGTGATCAGGGCCTGCTGAGCTGCGTGATTCCTGCCTGCTCATCTGCTGACAATTGCCAGCTGTGCTGTGTAATTCCTGCCTGCTCAGCTGCTTGATTATTGCCAGCTGAGCAGCATGATTCCTCACAGCTGAGTTCCATGATTATTGCCTGCTGACTGTTTGATTCATGCCTACTCAGCTCTTTGTTTATTGCCTCCAGAGGCACATGATCAGTGTATGATAGCAAACATGCTCAGCGCATGATCAGTCACATGGTCAGCCCCATTAAGTCACGTGATCACTACATGATAGTCATGTGACCAGTCCATGCTCAGTCATGGTATCAGTGCATGATCAGACACGTGATCAGTGCATGATAGCCACGTGATCATTGCATGATAGCCACGTGATCAGTGCATGATCAGCCAGGTGATCAGTGAATGATTGCTACGTGATCAGTTCATGATTAGTCACGTGATCTGTGCATGACCAGGCAGGTGATCAGTGTATGACCAGCCACATGATCAGTGCATGATAGCCACGTGATCAGTGCATGATCAGTCACCTGATGGGTGTATGATCAGTCACGTGACCGGTACATGGTAGCTACATGATCATTGCATGATCAGCCACGTGAGTAGTGCATGATAGCCACGTGATCAGTGCATGATCAGTGACGTGATCAGTGCATGATCAGTCATGTAATCTGTGCATGACCAGGCACGTGATCAGTGTATGACCAGCCATGTGATCAGTGCATGATAGCCACGTGATCAGTGCATGATCAATTACATCATCAGTGCATGATCAGTCACGTGACCAGTACATGGTAGCTGCGTGATCAGTGTATGACCAGCCAAGTGATCAGTGCATGATAGCCACGTGATCAGTGCATGATCAGTCACGTGATCAGTGCATGATCAGTCACGTGATCAGTGCCTGATCAGCCACATGATCAGTGCATGATCAGTCACGTGACCAGTACATGGTAGCTGCGTGATCATTTCATGATCAGCCACATTAGCAGTGCATGATAGCCACGTGATCAGTGCTTGATCAGTCACGTGATCAGTGCATGATCAGTCACGTGATCAGTGCATGATCAGCCACATGATCAGTGCATGATCAATTACGTGATCATTGCATGATCAGTCACGTGACCAGTACATGGTAGCTACGTGATCATTGCATGATCAGCCACGTGATCAGTACATGATAGCCACGTGATCAGTGCATGATCAGTCATGTGATACGTGTATGATCAGCCACGTGATCAGTGCATGATATCCACCTGATCAGTGAATGATAGCCACGTGATTAGTGCATGATAGTCACGTGATCAGTGCATGATCATCCACGTGATCAGTGCATGTGGAGTCATGTAGTCAATGCATGATAGCGCCGTGATCAGTGCACGATCAGTCCCGTGATGAGTGAATGATCAGCCAAGTGATCAGTGCAAGATAGCTACGTGATCAGTGCATGATCAGTCACATGATCAGTGCATGATAGCCACGTGAGCAGTGCATACAATTACGTGATCAGTGCATGCGCAATCACGTGATCAGTGCATGAGAGCCACGTGATCAGTGCATGATCATTCACATGATAGGTGTGTGATCAGCGACGTGAACAGTGCATGCTCAGTCACGTGATCAGGGCCTGCTGAGCTGCGTGATTACTGTCTGCTCATCTGCTTGACAATTGCCAGCTGAGCTGTACGATTCCTGCCTGTCATCTCCTTGACTATTGCCACCTGTGCTGCATAATTCCTGCCTGCTCATCTACTTGATTATTTCCAGCTGAGCAGCATGATTTCTCAGAGCTGAGTTCCATGATTATAGCCTGCTGACTGATTCCTGCCTACTCAGCTCTTTGTTCATTGCCTCCAGATGCACATGATCAGTGTGTGACACCAAACATGATCAGCACATGATCAGTCACATGATGAATGCATGATAAGCCAGGTGATCAGTGCATGATCAATTACGTGATCAGTGCATGATCAGTCATGTGACCAGTACATGGTAGCTGCGTGATCACTGCATGATCAGCCACGTGATAAGTGCATGTTCAATCACGTGTTCAGTGCATGATCAGCCACGTGATCAGTGCATGGTCAGACACGTGAACAGTGTATGATTAGCCACGTGATCAGTGCATGATATCCAAGTGATCAATGCTTGATCAATCACGTGATCAGTGTATGATCAGCCAGGTGAACAGTGCATGCTCAGTCACGTGATCAGGGCCTGCTGAGCTGCGTGATTCCTGTCTGCTCATCTGCTTGACAATTGCCAGCTGAGCTGCATGATTCCTGCCTGTCATCTGCTTGACAATTGCCAGCTGTGCTGTGTAATTCCTGCCTGCTCAGCTGCTTGATTATTGCCAGCTGAGCAGCATGATTCCTCACAGCAGAGTTCCATGATTATTGCCTGCTGACTGTTTGATTCATGCCTACTCAGCTCTTTGTTTATTGCCTCCAGAGGCACATGATCAGTGTATGATAGCAAACATGCTCAGCGCATGATCAGTCACATGGTCAGCCCATTAAGTCACGTGATCACTACATGATAGTCATGTGACCAGTCCATGCTCAGTGCATGGTGATCAGTGCATGATCAGACACGTGATCAGTGCATGATAGCTACGTGATCATTGCATGATCAGCCACGTGATCAGTGCATGATCAGCCACGTGATCAGTGAATGATTGCTACGTGATCAGTTCATGATTAGTCACGTGATCTGTGCATGACCAGGATCAGTGTGATCAGTGTATGACCAGCCACATGATCAGTGCATGATAGCCATGATCAGTGCGTGATCAGTGCATGATCAGTCACCTGCCTGGATCGTGTATGATCAGTCACGTGACCGGTGATGCCATGGTAGCTGCATGCCATGATCATTGCATGATCAGCCACGTGAGTAGTGCATGATAGCCACGTGATCAGTGCATGATCAGTGACGTGATCAGTGCATGATCAGTCATGTAATCTGTGCATGACCAGGCACGTGATCAGTGTATGACCAGCCATGTGATCAGTGCATGATAGCCACGTGATCAGTGCATGATCAATTACATCATCAGTGCATGATCAGTCACGTGACCAGTACATGGTAGCTGCGTGATCAGTGTATGACCAGCCAAGTGATCAGTGCATGATAGCCACGTGATCAGTGCATGATCAGTCACGTGATCAGTGCATGATCAGTCACGTGATCAGTGCCTGATCAGACACATGATCAGTGCATGATCAGTCACGTGACCAGTACATGGTAGCTGGCGTGATCATTTCATGATCAGCCACATTAGCAGTGCATGATAGCCACGTGATCAGTGCTTGATCAGTCACGTGATCAGTGCATGATCAGTCACGTGATCAGTGCATGATCAGCCACATGATCAGTGCATGATCAATTACGTGATCATTGCATGATCAGTCACGTGACCAGTACATGGTAGCTGCGTGATCATTTCATGATCAGCCACATTAGCAGTGCATGATAGCCACGTGATCAGTGCTTGATCAGTCACGTGATCAGTGCATGATCAGTCACGTGATCAGTGCATGATAGCCACATGATCAGTGCATGATCAGTCACGTGATCAGTGCATGATCAGTCACGTGATCAGTGCCTGATCAGCCACATGATCAGTGCATGATCAGTCACGTGACCAGTACATGGTAGCTGCGTGATCATTTCATGATCAGCCACATTAGCAGTGCATGATAGCCACGTGATCAGTGCTTGATCAGTCACGTGATCAGTGCATGATCAGTCACGTGATCAGTGCATGATCAGCCACATGATCAGTGCATGATCAATTACGTGAACATTGCATGATCAGTCACGTGATCAGTGCATGATCAGTCACGTGATCAGTGCATGATCAGTCACCTGATCAGTGTATGATCATTCACGTGAACAGTGCATGATCAGTCACGTGATCAGTGCCTGATCAGCCACGTGATCAGTGCCTGATCATCGCTTGTGCCACGTGACCTGCATGATTGCTGCCTGTCATCTGCTTGACAATTGCCAGATGTGCTGCGTAATAGCTGCGTGATCAGGTGCTTGATCATTGCCAGCTGAGCAGTGCATGATTCCACGCGTGAGTTCCATGATTATTGCCTGCTCACTGATCAGTGCATGATCAGTCACGTGATCAGTGCATTCAGATGCACATGATCAGTGCATGATATCAATGCCTGCTCACGTTTGATTCATGCCTGCTCAGCTCTTTGATCAGTGCATGATGAGTCACGTGATCAGTGCATGATCAGCCACATGATCAGCGCATGATCAGTCACATGATCAGCCCCATTCAGTCACGTGATCACTACATGATAGTCATGTGATCAGTCCATGCTCAGTCACGTATCAGTGCATGATCAGCCACGTGATCAGTGCATGATAGCCACGTGATCAGTGCATGATCAGCCACGTGATCAGTGCATGATCATCCACGTGATCAGTGAATGATTGCTACGTGATCAGTGCATGATAGTCACGTGATCAGTGCATGACCAGGCACGTGATCAGTGTATGACCAGCCACGTGATCAGTGCATGATAGCCACGTGATCAGTGCATGATCAGTCACCTGATGGGTGTATGATCAGTCACGTGATCGGTGCATGGTAGCTACGTGATCAGTGCATGATCAGCCACGTGATCAGTGCATGATAGCCACGTGATCAGTGCATGATCAGTGACGTGATCAGTGCATGATCAGTCACGTAATCAGTGCATGACCAGGCACGTGATCAGTGCATGACCAGCAAAGTGATCAGTGCATGATAGCCACGTGATCAGTGCATGATCAATCACATCATCAGTGCATGATCAGTCACGTGACCAGCACATGGTAGCCGCGTGATCAGTGCATGATAAGCCAGGTGATCAGCGCATGATAGCCACGTGATAAGTGCATGATCAGTCACGTGATCAGTGCATGATCAGTCACGTGATCAGTGCATGATCAGCCACATGATCAGTGCATGATCAGTCACGTGACCAGTACATGGTAGCTGCGTGATCATTTCATGATCAGCCACATTAGCAGTGCATGATAGCCACGTGATCAGTGCTTGATCAGTCACGTGATCAGTGCATGATCAGTCACGTGATCAGTGCATGATCAGCCACATGATCAGTGCATGATCAATTACGTGATCATTGCATGATCAGTCACGTGACCAGTACATGGTAGCTACGTGATCATTGCATGATCAGCCACGTGATCAGTACATGATAGCCACGTGATCAGTGCATGATCAGTCATGTGATACGTGTGTGATCAGCCACGTGATCAGTGCATGATATCCACCTGATCAGTGAATGATAGCCACGTGATTAGTGCATGATAGTCACGTGATCAGTGCATGATCATCCACGTGATCAGTGCATGTGGAGTCATGTAGTCAATGCATGATAGCGCCGTGATCAGTGCACGATCAGTCCCGTGATGAGTGTATGATCAGCCAAGTGATCAGTGCAAGATAGCTACGTGATCAGTGCATGATCAGTCACATGATCAGTGCATGATAGCCACGTGAGCAGTGCATACAATTACGTGATCAGTGCATGCGCAATCACGTGATCAGTGCATGAGAGCCACGTGATCAGTGCATGATCATTCACATGATAGGTGTGTGATCAGCGACGTGAACAGTGCATGCTCAGTCACGTGATCAGGGCCTGCTGAGCTGCGTGATTACTGTCTGCTCATCTGCTTGACAATTGCCAGCTGAGCTGTACGATTCCTGCCTGTCATCTCCTTGACTATTGCCACCTGTGCTGCATAATTCCTGCCTGCTCATCTACTTGATTATTTCCAGCTGAGCAGCATGATTTCTCAGAGCTGAGTTCCATGATTATAGCCTGCTGACTGATTCCTGCCTACTCAGCTCTTTGTTCATTGCCTCCAGATGCACATGATCAGTGTGTGACACCAAACATGATCAGCACATGATCAGTCACATGATGAATGCATGATAAGCCAGGTGATCAGTGCATGATCAATTACGTGATCAGTGCATGATCAGTCATGTGACCAGTACATGGTAGCTGCGTGATCACTGCATGATCAGCCACGTGATAAGTGCATGTTCAATCACGTGTTCAGTGCATGATCAGCCACGTGATCAGTGCATGGTCAGACACGTGAACAGTGTATGATTAGCCACGTGATCAGTGCATGATATCCAAGTGATCAATGCTTGATCAATCACGTGATCAGTGTATGATCAGCCAGGTGAACAGTGCATGCTCAGTCACGTGATCAGGGCCTGCTGAGCTGCGTGATTACTGTCTGCTCATCTGCTTGACAATTGCCAGCTGAGCTGCATGATTCCTGCCTGTCATCTGCTTGACAATTGCCAGCTGTGCTGTGTAATTCCTGCCTGCTCAGCTGCTTGATTATTGCCAGCTGAGCAGCATGATTCCTCACAGCTGAGTTCCATGATTATTGCCTGCTGACTGTTTGATTCATGCCTACTCAGCTCTTTGTTTATTGCCTCCAGAGGCACATGATCAGTGTATGATAGCAAACATGCTCAGCGCATGATCAGTCACATGGTCAGCCCCATTAAGTCACGTGATCACTACATGATAGTCATGTGACCAGTCCATGCTCAGTCATGGTATCAGTGCATGATCAGACACGTGATCAGTGCATGATAGCCACGTGATCATTGCATGATAGCCACGTGATCAGTGCATGATCAGCCAGGTGATCAGTGAATGATTGCTACGTGATCAGTTCATGATTAGTCACGTGATCTGTGCATGACCAGGCAGGTGATCAGTGTATGACCAGCCACATGATCAGTGCATGATAGCCACGTGATCAGTGCATGATCAGTCACCTGATGGGTGTATGATCAGTCACGTGACCGGTACATGGTAGCTACATGATCATTGCATGATCAGCCACGTGAGTAGTGCATGATAGCCACGTGATCAGTGCATGATCAGTGACGTGATCAGTGCATGATCAGTCATGTAATCTGTGCATGACCAGGCACGTGATCAGTGTATGACCAGCCATGTGATCAGTGCATGATAGCCACGTGATCAGTGCATGATCAATTACATCATCAGTGCATGATCAGTCACGTGACCAGTACATGGTAGCTGCGTGATCAGTGTATGACCAGCCAAGTGATCAGTGCATGATAGCCACGTGATCAGTGCATGATCAGTCACGTGATCAGTGCATGATCAGTCACGTGATCAGTGCCTGATCAGCCACATGATCAGTGCATGATCAGTCACGTGACCAGTACATGGTAGCTGCGTGATCATTTCATGATCAGCCACATTAGCAGTGCATGATAGCCACGTGATCAGTGCTTGATCAGTCACGTGATCAGTGCATGATCAGTCACGTGATCAGTGCATGATCAGCCACATGATCAGTGCATGATCAATTACGTGATCATTGCATGATCAGTCACGTGACCAGTACATGGTAGCTACGTGATCATTGCATGATCAGCCACGTGATCAGTACATGATAGCCACGTGATCAGTGCATGATCAGTCATGTGATACGTGTGTGATCAGCCACGTGATCAGTGCATGATATCCACCTGATCAGTGAATGATAGCCACGTGATTAGTGCATGATAGTCACGTGATCAGTGCATGATCATCCACGTGATCAGTGCATGTGGAGTCATGTAGTCAATGCATGATAGCGCCGTGATCAGTGCACGATCAGTCCCGTGATGAGTGTATGATCAGCCAAGTGATCAGTGCAAGATAGCTACGTGATCAGTGCATGATCAGTCACATGATCAGTGCATGATAGCCACGTGAGCAGTGCATACAATTACGTGATCAGTGCATGCGCAATCACGTGATCAGTGCATGAGAGCCACGTGATCAGTGCATGATCATTCACATGATAGGTGTGTGATCAGCGACGTGAACAGTGCATGCTCAGTCACGTGATCAGGGCCTGCTGAGCTGCGTGATTACTGTCTGCTCATCTGCTTGACAATTGCCAGCTGAGCTGTACGATTCCTGCCTGTCATCTCCTTGACTATTGCCACCTGTGCTGCATAATTCCTGCCTGCTCATCTACTTGATTATTTCCAGCTGAGCAGCATGATTTCTCAGAGCTGAGTTCCATGATTATAGCCTGCTGACTGATTCCTGCCTACTCAGCTCTTTGTTCATTGCCTCCAGATGCACATGATCAGTGTGTGACACCAAACATGATCAGCACATGATCAGTCACATGATGAATGCATGATAAGCCAGGTGATCAGTGCATGATCAATTACGTGATCAGTGCATGATCAGTCATGTGACCAGTACATGGTAGCTGCGTGATCACTGCATGATCAGCCACGTGATAAGTGCATGTTCAATCACGTGTTCAGTGCATGATCAGCCACGTGATCAGTGCATGGTCAGACACGTGAACAGTGTATGATTAGCCACGTGATCAGTGCATGATATCCAAGTGATCAATGCTTGATCAATCACGTGATCAGTGTATGATCAGCCAGGTGAACAGTGCATGCTCAGTCACGTGATCAGGGCCTGCTGAGCTGCGTGATTCCTGTCTGCTCATCTGCTTGACAATTGCCAGCTGAGCTGCATGATTCCTGCCTGTCATCTGCTTGACAATTGCCAGCTGTGCTGTGTAATTCCTGCCTGCTCAGCTGCTTGATTATTGCCAGCTGAGCAGCATGATTCCTCACAGCTGAGTTCCATGATTATTGCCTGCTGACTGTTTGATTCATGCCTACTCAGCTCTTTGTTTATTGCCTCCAGAGGCACATGATCAGTGTATGATAGCAAACATGCTCAGCGCATGATCAGTCACATGGTCAGCCCCATTAAGTCACGTGATCACTACATGATAGTCATGTGACCAGTCCATGCTCAGTCATGGTATCAGTGCATGATCAGACACGTGATCAGTGCATGATAGCCACGTGATCATTGCATGATAGCCACGTGATCAGTGCATGATCAGCCAGGTGATCAGTGAATGATTGCTACGTGATCAGTTCATGATTAGTCACGTGATCTGTGCATGACCAGGCAGGTGATCAGTGTATGACCAGCCACATGATCAGTGCATGATAGCCACGTGATCAGTGCATGATCAGTCACCTGATGGGTGTATGATCAGTCACGTGACCGGTACATGGTAGCTACATGATCATTGCATGATCAGCCACGTGAGTAGTGCATGATAGCCACGTGATCAGTGCATGATCAGTGACGTGATCAGTGCATGATCAGTCATGTAATCTGTGCATGACCAGGCACGTGATCAGTGTATGACCAGCCATGTGATCAGTGCATGATAGCCACGTGATCAGTGCATGATCAATTACATCATCAGTGCATGATCAGTCACGTGACCAGTACATGGTAGCTGCGTGATCAGTGTATGACCAGCCAAGTGATCAGTGCATGATAGCCACGTGATCAGTGCATGATCAGTCACGTGATCAGTGCATGATCAGTCACGTGATCAGTGCCTGATCAGCCACATGATCAGTGCATGATCAGTCACGTGACCAGTACATGGTAGCTGCGTGATCATTTCATGATCAGCCACATTAGCAGTGCATGATAGCCACGTGATCAGTGCTTGATCAGTCACGTGATCAGTGCATGATCAGTCACGTGATCAGTGCATGATCAGCCACATGATCAGTGCATGATCAATTACGTGATCATTGCATGATCAGTCACGTGACCAGTACATGGTAGCTACGTGATCATTGCATGATCAGCCACGTGAGCAGTGCATGATAGCCACGTGATCAGTGCATGATCAGTCACGTGATACGTGCGTGATCAGCCACGTGATCAGTGCATGATCAGCCACATGATCAGTGCATGATAGCCACGTGATTAGTGCATGATCAGTCACGTGATCAGTGCATGATCAGCCACGTGATCAGTGCATGTGCAGTCACGTAGTCAGTGCATGATAGCGCCGTGATCAGTGCACGATCAGTCCCGTGATCAGTGTATGATCAGCCACGTGATCAGTGCAAGATCAGCTACGTGATCAGTGCATGATCAGTCACGTGATCAGTGCATGATAGCCACGTGATCAGTGCATGATCAATTACGTGATCAGTGCATGCGCAGTCACGTGATCAGTGCATGACAGCCACGTGATCAGTGCATGATCAGTCACATGATCAGGTGCGTGATCAGCGTGAACAGTGCATGCTCAGTCACGTGATCAGTGCCTGCTCAGCTGCGTGATTACTGTCTGCTCATCGCTTGACAATTGCCAGCTGAGCTGTACGATTCCTGCCTGTCATCTCCTTGACTATTGCCACCTGTGCTGCATAATTCCTGCCTGCTCATCTACTTGATTATTTCCAGCTGAGCAGCATGATTTCTCAGAGCTGAGTTCCATGATTATAGCCTGCTGATGATTCCTGCCTACTCAGCTCTTTGTTCATTGCCTCCAGATGCACATGATCAGTGTGTGACACCAAACATGATCAGCGCATGATCAGTCACGTGATCAGTGCATGATAAGCCAGGTGATCAGTGCATGATCAATTACGTGATCAGTGCATGATCAGTCACGTGACCAGTACATGGTAGCTGCGTGATCACTGCATGATCAGCCACGTGATCAGTGCATGTTCAATCACGTGTTCAGTGCATGATCAGCCACGTGATCAGTGCATGGTCAGACACGTGAACAGTGTATGATTAGCCACGTGATCAGTGCATGATATCCAAGTGATCAATGCTTGATCAGTCACGTGATCAGTGTATGATCAGCCAGGTGAACAGTGCATGCTCAGTCACGTGATCAGGGCCTGCTGAGCTGCGTGATTCCTGCCTGCTCATCTGCTTGACAATTGCCAGCTGTGCTGTGTAATTCCTGCCTGCTCAGCTGCTTGATTTTGCCAGCTGAGCAGCATGATTCCTCACAGCTGAGTTCCATGATTTTGCCTGCTGACTGTTTGATTCATGCCTACTCAGCTCTTTGTTTATTGCCTCCAGAGGCACATGATCAGTGTATGATAGCAAACATGCTCAGCGCATGATCAGTCACATGGTCAGCCCCATTAAGTCACGTGATCACTACATGATAGTCATGTGACCAGTCCATGCTCAGTCATGGTATCAGTGCATGATCAGACACGTGATCAGTGCATGATAGCCACGTGATCATTGCATGATAGCCACGTGATCAGTGCATGATCAGCCAGGTGATCAGTGCATGATTGCTACGTGATCAGTTCATGATTAGTCACGTGATCTGTGCATGACCAGGCAGGTGATCAGTGTATGACCAGCCACATGATCAGTGCATGATAGCCACGTGATCAGTGCATGATCAGTCACCTGATGGGTGTATGATCAGTCACGTGACCGGTACATGGTAGCTACATGATCATTGCATGATCAGCCACGTGAGTAGTGCATGATAGCCACGTGATCAGTGCATGATCAGTGACGTGATCAGTGCATGATCAGTCATGTAATCTGTGCATGACCAGGCACGTGATCAGTGTATGACCAGCCATGTGATCAGTGCATGATAGCCACGTGATCAGTGCATGATCAATTACATCATCAGTGCATGATCAGTCACGTGACCAGTACATGGTAGCTGCGTGATCAGCGCATGACCAGCCACGTGATCAGTGCATGATCAGCCACGTGATCAGTGCATGATCAGTCACGTGATCAGTGCCTGATCAGCCACATGATCAGTGCATGATCAGTCACGTGACCAGTACATGGTAGCTGCGTGATCATTTCATGATCAGCCACATTAGCAGTGCATGATAGCCACGTGATCAGTGCTTGATCAGTCACGTGATCAGTGCATGATCAGTCACGTGATCAGTGCATGATCAGCCACATGATCAGTGCATGATCAATTACGTGATCATTGCATGATCAGTCACGTGACCAGTACATGGTAGCTACGTGATCATTGCATGATCAGCCACGTGATCAGTACATGATAGCCACGTGATCAGTGCATGATCAGTCATGTGATACGTGTGTGATCAGCCACGTGATCAGTGCATGATATCCACCTGATCAGTGAATGATAGCCACGTGATTAGTGCATGATAGTCACGTGATCAGTGCATGATCATCCACGTGATCAGTGCATGTGGAGTCATGTAGTCAATGCATGATAGCGCCGTGATCAGTGCACGATCAGTCCCGTGATGAGTGTATGATCAGCCAAGTGATCAGTGCAAGATAGCTACGTGATCAGTGCATGATCAGTCACATGATCAGTGCATGATAGCCACGTGAGCAGTGCATACAATTACGTGATCAGTGCATGCGCAATCACGTGATCAGTGCATGAGAGCCACGTGATCAGTGCATGATCATTCACATGATAGGTGTGTGATCAGCGACGTGAACAGTGCATGCTCAGTCACGTGATCAGGGCCTGCTGAGCTGCGTGATTACTGTCTGCTCATCTGCTTGACAATTGCCAGCTGAGCTGTACGATTCCTGCCTGTCATCTCCTTGACTATTGCCACCTGTGCTGCATAATTCCTGCCTGCTCATCTACTTGATTATTTCCAGCTGAGCAGCATGATTTCTCAGAGCTGAGTTCCATGATTATAGCCTGCTGACTGATTCCTGCCTACTCAGCTCTTTGTTCATTGCCTCCAGATGCACATGATCAGTGTGTGACACCAAACATGATCAGCACATGATCAGTCACATGATGAATGCATGATAAGCCAGGTGATCAGTGCATGATCAATTACGTGATCAGTGCATGATCAGTCATGTGACCAGTACATGGTAGCTGCGTGATCACTGCATGATCAGCCACGTGATAAGTGCATGTTCAATCACGTGTTCAGTGCATGATCAGCCACGTGATCAGTGCATGGTCAGACACGTGAACAGTGTATGATTAGCCACGTGATCAGTGCATGATATCCAAGTGATCAATGCTTGATCAATCACGTGATCAGTGTATGATCAGCCAGGTGAACAGTGCATGCTCAGTCACGTGATCAGGGCCTGCTGAGCTGCGTGATTACTGTCTGCTCATCTGCTTGACAATTGCCAGCTGAGCTGCATGATTCCTGCCTGTCATCTGCTTGACAATTGCCAGCTGTGCTGTGTAATTCCTGCCTGCTCAGCTGCTTGATTATTGCCAGCTGAGCAGCATGATTCCTCACAGCTGAGTTCCATGATTATTGCCTGCTGACTGTTTGATTCATGCCTACTCAGCTCTTTGTTTATTGCCTCCAGAGGCACATGATCAGTGTATGATAGCAAACATGCTCAGCGCATGATCAGTCACATGGTCAGCCCCATTAAGTCACGTGATCACTACATGATAGTCATGTGACCAGTCCATGCTCAGTCATGGTATCAGTGCATGATCAGACACGTGATCAGTGCATGATAGCCACGTGATCATTGCATGATAGCCACGTGATCAGTGCATGATCAGCCAGGTGATCAGTGAATGATTGCTACGTGATCAGTTCATGATTAGTCACGTGATCTGTGCATGACCAGGCAGGTGATCAGTGTATGACCAGCCACATGATCAGTGCATGATAGCCACGTGATCAGTGCATGATCAGTCACCTGATGGGTGTATGATCAGTCACGTGACCGGTACATGGGAGCTACATGATCATTGCATGATCAGCCACGTGAGTAGTGCATGATAGCCACGTGATCAGTGCATGATCAGTGACGTGATCAGTGCATGATCAGTCATGTAATCTGTGCATGACCAGGCACGTGATCAGTGTATGACCAGCCATGTGATCAGTGCATGATAGCCACGTGATCAGTGCATGATCAATTACATCATCAGTGCATGATCAGTCACGTGACCAGTACATGGTAGCTGCGTGATCAGTGTATGACCAGCCAAGTGATCAGTGCATGATAGCCACGTGATCAGTGCATGATCAGTCACGTGATCAGTGCATGATCAGTCACGTGATCAGTGCCTGATCAGCCACATGATCAGTGCATGATCAGTCACGTGACCAGTACATGGTAGCTGCGTGATCATTTCATGATCAGCCACATTAGCAGTGCATGATAGCCACGTGATCAGTGCTTGATCAGTCACGTGATCAGTGCATGATCAGTCACGTGATCAGTGCATGATCAGCCACATGATCAGTGCATGATCAATTACGTGATCATTGCATGATCAGTCACGTGACCAGTACATGGTAGCTACGTGATCATTGCATGATCAGCCACGTGATCAGTACATGATAGCCACGTGATCAGTGCATGATCAGTCATGTGATACGTGTGTGATCAGCCACGTGATCAGTGCATGATATCCACCTGATCAGTGAATGATAGCCACGTGATTAGTGCATGATAGTCACGTGATCAGTGCATGATCATCCACGTGATCAGTGCATGTGGAGTCATGTAGTCAATGCATGATAGCGCCGTGATCAGTGCACGATCAGTCCCGTGATGAGTGTATGATCAGCCAAGTGATCAGTGCAAGATAGCTACGTGATCAGTGCACGATCAGTCACATGATCAGTGCATGATAGCCACGTGAGCAGTGCATACAATTACGTGATCAGTGCATGCGCAATCACGTGATCAGTGCATGAGAGCCACGTGATCAGTGCATGATCATTCACATGATAGGTGTGTGATCAGCGACGTGAACAGTGCATGCTCAGTCACGTGATCAGGGCCTGCTGAGCTGCGTGATTACTGTCTGCTCATCTGCTTGACAATTGCCAGCTGAGCTGTACGATTCCTGCCTGTCATCTCCTTGACTATTGCCACCTGTGCTGCATAATTCCTGCCTGCTCATCTACTTGATTATTTCCAGCTGAGCAGCATGATTTCTCAGAGCTGAGTTCCATGATTATAGCCTGCTGACTGATTCCTGCCTACTCAGCTCTTTGTTCATTGCCTCCAGATGCACATGATCAGTGTGTGACACCAAACATGATCAGCACATGATCAGTCACATGATGAATGCATGATAAGCCAGGTGATCAGTGCATGATCAATTACGTGATCAGTGCATGATCAGTCATGTGACCAGTACATGGTAGCTGCGTGATCACTGCATGATCAGCCACGTGATAAGTGCATGTTCAATCACGTGTTCAGTGCATGATCAGCCACGTGATCAGTGCATGGTCAGACACGTGAACAGTGTATGATTAGCCACGTGATCAGTGCATGATATCCAAGTGATCAATGCTTGATCAATCACGTGATCAGTGTATGATCAGCCAGGTGAACAGTGCATGCTCAGTCACGTGATCAGGGCCTGCTGAGCTGCGTGATTACTGTCTGCTCATCTGCTTGACAATTGCCAGCTGAGCTGCATGATTCCTGCCTGTCATCTGCTTGACAATTGCCAGCTGTGCTGTGTAATTCCTGCCTGCTCAGCTGCTTGATTATTGCCAGCTGAGCAGCATGATTCCTCACAGCTGAGTTCCATGATTATTGCCTGCTGACTGTTTGATTCATGCCTACTCAGCTCTTTGTTTATTGCCTCCAGAGGCACATGATCAGTGTATGATAGCAAACATGCTCAGCGCATGATCAGTCACATGGTCAGCCCCATTAAGTCACGTGATCACTACATGATAGTCATGTGACCAGTCCATGCTCAGTCATGGTATCAGTGCATGATCAGACACGTGATCAGTGCATGATAGCCACGTGATCATTGCATGATAGCCACGTGATCAGTGCATGATCAGCCAGGTGATCAGTGAATGATTGCTACGTGATCAGTTCATGATTAGTCACGTGATCTGTGCATGACCAGGCAGGTGATCAGTGTATGACCAGCCACATGATCAGTGCATGATAGCCACGTGATCAGTGCATGATCAGTCACCTGATGGGTGTATGATCAGTCACGTGACCGGTACATGGTAGCTACATGATCATTGCATGATCAGCCACGTGAGTAGTGCATGATAGCCACGTGATCAGTGCATGATCAGTGACGTGATCAGTGCATGATCAGTCATGTAATCTGTGCATGACCAGGCACGTGATCAGTGTATGACCAGCCATGTGATCAGTGCATGATAGCCACGTGATCAGTGCATGATCAATTACATCATCAGTGCATGATCAGTCACGTGACCAGTACATGGTAGCTGCGTGATCAGTGTATGACCAGCCAAGTGATCAGTGCATGATAGCCACGTGATCAGTGCATGATCAGTCACGTGATCAGTGCATGATCAGTCACGTGATCAGTGCCTGATCAGCCACATGATCAGTGCATGATCAGTCACGTGACCAGTACATGGTAGCTGCGTGATCATTTCATGATCAGCCACATTAGCAGTGCATGATAGCCACGTGATCAGTGCTTGATCAGTCACGTGATCAGTGCATGATCAGTCACGTGATCAGTGCATGATCAGCCACATGATCAGTGCATGATCAATTACGTGATCATTGCATGATCAGTCACGTGACCAGTACATGGTAGCTACGTGATCATTGCATGATCAGCCACGTGATCAGTACATGATAGCCACGTGATCAGTGCATGATCAGTCATGTGATACGTGTGTGATCAGCCACGTGATCAGTGCATGATATCCACCTGATCAGTGAATGATAGCCACGTGATTAGTGCATGATAGTCACGTGATCAGTGCATGATCATCCACGTGATCAGTGCATGTGGAGTCATGTAGTCAATGCATGATAGCGCCGTGATCAGTGCACGATCAGTCCCGTGATGAGTGTATGATCAGCCAAGTGATCAGTGCAAGATAGCTACGTGATCAGTGCATGATCAGTCACATGATCAGTTCATGATAGCCACGTGAGCAGTGCATACAATTACGTGATCAGTGCATGCGCAATCACGTGATCAGTGCATGAGAGCCACGTGATCAGTGCATGATCATTCACATGATAGGTGTGTGATCAGCGACGTGAACAGTGCATGCTCAGTCACGTGATCAGGGCCTGCTGAGCTGCGTGATTACTGTCTGCTCATCTGCTTGACAATTGCCAGCTGAGCTGTACGATTCCTGCCTGTCATCTCCTTGACTATTGCCACCTGTGCTGCATAATTCCTGCCTGCTCATCTACTTGATTATTTCCAGCTGAGCAGCATGATTTCTCAGAGCTGAGTTCCATGATTATAGCCTGCTGACTGATTCCTGCCTACTCAGCTCTTTGTTCATTGCCTCCAGATGCACATGATCAGTGTGTGACACCAAACATGATCAGCACATGATCAGTCACATGATGAATGCATGATAAGCCAGGTGATCAGTGCATGATCAATTACGTGATCAGTGCATGATCAGTCATGTGACCAGTACATGGTAGCTGCGTGATCACTGCATGATCAGCCACGTGATAAGTGCATGTTCAATCACGTGTTCAGTGCATGATCAGCCACGTGATCAGTGCATGGTCAGACACGTGAACAGTGTATGATTAGCCACGTGATCAGTGCATGATATCCAAGTGATCAATGCTTGATCAATCACGTGATCAGTGTATGATCAGCCAGGTGAACAGTGCATGCTCAGTCACGTGATCAGGGCCTGCTGAGCTGCGTGATTACTGTCTGCTCATCTGCTTGACAATTGCCAGCTGAGCTGCATGATTCCTGCCTGTCATCTGCTTGACAATTGCCAGCTGTGCTGTGTAATTCCTGCCTGCTCAGCTGCTTGATTATTGCCAGCTGAGCAGCATGATTCCTCACAGCTGAGTTCCATGATTATTGCCTGCTGACTGTTTGATTCATGCCTACTCAGCTCTTTGTTTATTGCCTCCAGAGGCACATGATCAGTGTATGATAGCAAACATGCTCAGCGCATGATCAGTCACATGGTCAGCCCCATTAAGTCACGTGATCACTACATGATAGTCATGTGACCAGTCCATGCTCAGTCATGGTATCAGTGCATGATCAGACACGTGATCAGTGCATGATAGCCACGTGATCATTGCATGATAGCCACGTGATCAGTGCATGATCAGCCAGGTGATCAGTGAATGATTGCTACATGATCAGTTCATGATTAGTCACGTGATCTGTGCATGACCAGGCAGGTGATCAGTGTATGACCAGCCACATGATCAGTGCATGATAGCCACGTGATCAGTGCATGATCAGTCACCTGATGGGTGTATGATCAGTCACGTGACCGGTACATGGTAGCTACATGATCATTGCATGATCAGCCACGTGAGTAGTGCATGATAGCCACGTGATCAGTGCATGATCAGTGACGTGATCAGTGCATGATCAGTCATGTAATCTGTGCATGACCAGGCACGTGATCAGTGTATGACCAGCCATGTGATCAGTGCATGATAGCCACGTGATCAGTGCATGATCAATTACATCATCAGTGCATGATCAGTCACGTGACCAGTATATGGTAGCTGCGTGATCAGTGTATGACCAGCCAAGTGATCAGTGCATGATAGCCACGTGATCAGTGCATGATCAGTCACGTGATCAGTGCATGATCAGTCACGTGATCAGTGCCTGATCAGCCACATGATCAGTGCATGATCAGTCACGTGACCAGTACATGGTAGCTGCGTGATCATTTCATGATCAGCCACATTAGCAGTGCATGATAGCCACGTGATCAGTCCTTGATCAGTCACGTGATCAGTGCATGATCAGTCACGTGATCAGTGCATGATCAGCCACATGATCAGTGCATGATCAATTACGTGATCATTGCATGATCAGTCACGTGACCAGTACATGGTAGCTACGTGATCATTGCATGATCAGCCACGTGATCAGTACATGATAGCCACGTGATCAGTGCATGATCAGTCATGTGATACGTGTGTGATCAGCCACGTGATCAGTGCATGATATCCACCTGATCAGTGAATGATAGCCACGTGATTAGTGCATGATAGTCACGTGATCAGTGCATGATCATCCACGTGATCAGTGCATGTGGAGTCATGTAGTCAATGCATGATAGCGCCGTGATCAGTGCACGATCAGTCCCGTGATGAGTGTATGATCAGCCAAGTGATCAGTGCAAGATAGCTACGTGATCAGTGCATGATCAGTCACATGATCAGTGCATGATAGCCACGTGAGCAGTGCATACAATTACGTGATCAGTGCATGCGCAATCACGTGATCAGTGCATGAGAGCCACGTGATCAGTGCATGATCATTCACATGATAGGTGTGTGATCAGCGACGTGAACAGTGCATGCTCAGTCACGTGATCAGGGCCTGCTGAGCTGCGTGATTACTGTCTGCTCATCTGCTTGACAATTGCCAGCTGAGCTGTACGATTCCTGCCTGTCATCTCCTTGACTATTGCCACCTGTGCTGCATAATTCCTGCCTGCTCATCTACTTGATTATTTCCAGCTGAGCAGCATGATTTCTCAGAGCTGAGTTCCATGATTATAGCCTGCTGACTGATTCCTGCCTACTCAGCTCTTTGTTCATTGCCTCCAGATGCACATGATCAGTGTGTGACACCAAACATGATCAGCACATGATCAGTCACATGATGAATGCATGATAAGCCAGGTGATCAGTGCATGATCAATTACGTGATCAGTGCATGATCAGTCATGTGACCAGTACATGGTAGCTGCGTGATCACTGCATGATCAGCCACGTGATAAGTGCATGTTCAATCACGTGTTCAGTGCATGATCAGCCACGTGATCAGTGCATGGTCAGACACGTGAACAGTGTATGATTAGCCACGTGATCAGTGCATGATATCCAAGTGATCAATGCTTGATCAATCACGTGATCAGTGTATGATCAGCCAGGTGAACAGTGCATGCTCAGTCACGTGATCAGGGCCTGCTGAGCTGCGTGATTACTGTCTGCTCATCTGCTTGACAATTGCCAGCTGAGCTGCATGATTCCTGCCTGTCATCTGCTTGACAATTGCCAGCTGTGCTGTGTAATTCCTGCCTGCTCAGCTGCTTGATTATTGCCAGCTGAGCAGCATGATTCCTCACAGCTGAGTTCCATGATTATTGCCTGCTGACTGTTTGATTCATGCCTACTCAGCTCTTTGTTTATTGCCTCCAGAGGCACATGATCAGTGTATGATAGCAAACATGCTCAGCGCATGATCAGTCACATGGTCAGCCCCATTAAGTCACGTGATCACTACATGATAGTCATGTGACCAGTCCATGCTCAGTCATGGTATCAGTGCATGATCAGACACGTGATCAGTGCATGATAGCCACGTGATCATTGCATGATAGCCACGTGATCAGTGCATGATCAGCCAGGTGATCAGTGAATGATTGCTACGTGATCAGTTCATGATTAGTCACGTGATCTGTGCATGACCAGGCAGGTGATCAGTGTATGACCAGCCACATGATCAGTGCATGATAGCCACGTGATCAGTGCATGATCAGTCACCTGATGGGTGTATGATCAGTCACGTGACCGGTACATGGTAGCTACATGATCATTGCATGATCAGCCACGTGAGTAGTGCATGATAGCCACGTGATCAGTGCATGATCAGTGACGTGATCAGTGCATGATCAGTCATGTAATCTGTGCATGACCAGGCACGTGATCAGTGTATGACCAGCCATGTGATCAGTGCATGATAGCCACGTGATCAGTGCATGATCAATTACATCATCAGTGCATGATCAGTCACGTGACCAGTACATGGTAGCTGCGTGATCAGTGTATGACCAGCCAAGTGATCAGTGCATGATAGCCACGTGATCAGTGCATGATCAGTCACGTGATCAGTGCATGATCAGTCACGTGATCAGTGCCTGATCAGCCACATGATCAGTGCATGATCAGTCACGTGACCAGTACATGGTAGCTGCGTGATCATTTCATGATCAGCCACATTAGCAGTGCATGATAGCCACGTGATCAGTGCTTGATCAGTCACGTGATCAGTGCATGATCAGTCACGTGATCAGTGCCTGATCAGCCACATGATCAGTGCATGATCAATTACGTGATCATTGCATGATCAGTCACGTGACCAGTACATGGTAGCTACGTGATCATTGCATGATCAGCCACGTGATCAGTACATGATAGCCACGTGATCAGTGCATGATCAGTCATGTGATACGTGTGTGATCAGCCACGTGATCAGTGCATGATATCCACCTGATCAGTGAATGATAGCCACGTGATTAGTGCATGATAGTCACGTGATCAGTGCATGATCATCCACGTGATCAGTGCATGTGGAGTCATGTAGTCAATGCATGATAGCGCCGTGATCAGTGCACGATCAGTCCCGTGATGAGTGTATGATCAGCCAAGTGATCAGTGCAAGATAGCTACGTGATCAGTGCATGATCAGTCACATGATCAGTTCATGATAGCCACGTGAGCAGTGCATACAATTACGTGATCAGTGCATGCGCAATCACGTGATCAGTGCATGAGAGCCACGTGATCAGTGCATGATCATTCACATGATAGGTGTGTGATCAGCGACGTGAACAGTGCATGCTCAGTCACGTGATCAGGGCCTGCTGAGCTGCGTGATTACTGTCTGCTCATCTGCTTGACAATTGCCAGCTGAGCTGTACGATTCCTGCCTGTCATCTCCTTGACTATTGCCACCTGTGCTGCATAATTCCTGCCTGCTCATCTACTTGATTATTTCCAGCTGAGCAGCATGATTTCTCAGAGCTGAGTTCCATGATTATAGCCTGCTGACTGATTCCTGCCTACTCAGCTCTTTGTTCATTGCCTCCAGATGCACATGATCAGTGTGTGACACCAAACATGATCAGCACATGATCAGTCACATGATGAATGCATGATAAGCCAGGTGATCAGTGCATGATCAATTACGTGATCAGTGCATGATCAGTCATGTGACCAGTACATGGTAGCTGCGTGATCACTGCATGATCAGCCACGTGATAAGTGCATGTTCAATCACGTGTTCAGTGCATGATCAGCCACGTGATCAGTGCATGGTCAGACACGTGAACAGTGTATGATTAGCCACGTGATCAGTGCATGATATCCAAGTGATCAATGCTTGATCAATCACGTGATCAGTGTATGATCAGCCAGGTGAACAGTGCATGCTCAGTCACGTGATCAGGGCCTGCTGAGCTGCGTGATTACTGTCTGCTCATCTGCTTGACAATTGCCAGCTGAGCTGCATGATTCCTGCCTGTCATCTGCTTGACAATTGCCAGCTGTGCTGTGTAATTCCTGCCTGCTCAGCTGCTTGATTATTGCCAGCTGAGCAGCATGATTCCTCACAGCTGAGTTCCATGATTATTGCCTGCTGACTGTTTGATTCATGCCTACTCAGCTCTTTGTTTATTGCCTCCAGAGGCACATGATCAGTGTATGATAGCAAACATGCTCAGCGCATGATCAGTCACATGGTCAGCCCCATTAAGTCACGTGATCACTACATGATAGTCATGTGACCAGTCCATGCTCAGTCATGGTATCAGTGCATGATCAGACACGTGATCAGTGCATGATAGCCACGTGATCATTGCATGATAGCCACGTGATCAGTGCATGATCAGCCAGGTGATCAGTGAATGATTGCTACGTGATCAGTTCATGATTAGTCACGTGATCTGTGCATGACCAGGCAGGTGATCAGTGTATGACCAGCCACATGATCAGTGCATGATAGCCACGTGATCAGTGCATGATCAGTCACCTGATGGGTGTATGATCAGTCACGTGACCGGTACATGGTAGCTACATGATCATTGCATGATCAGCCACGTGAGTAGTGCATGATAGCCACGTGATCAGTGCATGATCAGTGACGTGATCAGTGCATGATCAGTCATGTAATCTGTGCATGACCAGGCACGTGATCAGTGTATGACCAGCCATGTGATCAGTGCATGATAGCCACGTGATCAGTGCATGATCAATTACATCATCAGTGCATGATCAGTCACGTGACCAGTACATGGTAGCTGCGTGATCAGTGTATGACCAGCCAAGTGATCAGTGCATGATAGCCACGTGATCAGTGCATGATCAGTCACGTGATCAGTGCATGATCAGTCACGTGATCAGTGCCTGATCAGCCACATGATCAGTGCATGATCAGTCACGTGACCAGTACATGGTAGCTGCGTGATCATTTCATGATCAGCCACATTAGCAGTGCATGATAGCCACGTGATCAGTGCTTGATCAGTCACGTGATCAGTGCATGATCAGTCACGTGATCAGTGCATGATCAGCCACATGATCAGTGCATGATCAATTACGTGATCATTGCATGATCAGTCACGTGACCAGTACATGGTAGCTACATGATCATTGCATGATCAGCCACATGATCAGTGCATGATAGCCACGTGATCAGTGCATGATCAGTCACCTGATGGGTGTATGATCAGTCACGTGACCGGTACATGGTAGCTACATGATCATTGCATGATCAGCCACGTGAGTAGTGCATGATAGCCACGTGATCAGTGCATGATCAGTGACGTGATCAGTGCATGATCAGTCATGTAATCTGTGCATGACCAGGCACGTGATCAGTGTATGACCAGCCATGTGATCAGTGCATGATAGCCACGTGATCAGTGCATGATCAATTACATCATCAGTGCATGATCAGTCACGTGACCAGTACATGGTAGCTGCGTGATCAGTGTATGACCAGCCAAGTGATCAGTGCATGATAGCCACGTGATCAGTGCATGATCAGTCACGTGATCAGTGCCTGATCAGCCACATGATCAGTGCATGATCAGTCACGTGACCAGTACATGGTAGCTGCGTGATCATTTCATGATCAGCCACATTAGCAGTGCATGATAGCCACGTGATCAGTGCTTGATCAGTCACGTGATCAGTGCATGATCAGTCACGAGATCAGTGCATGATCAGCCACATGATCAGTGCATGATCAATTACGTGATCATTGCATGATCAGTCACGTGACCAGTACATGGTAGCTACGTGATCATTGCATGATCAGCCACGTGATCAGTACATGATAGCCACGTGATCAGTGCATGATCAGTCATGTGATACGTGTGTGATCAGCCACGTGATCAGTGCATGATATCCACCTGATCAGTGAATGATAGCCACGTGATTAGTGCATGATAGTCACGTGATCAGTGCATGATCATCCACGTGATCAGTGCATGTGGAGTCATGTAGTCAATGCATGATAGCGCCGTGATCAGTGCACGATCAGTCCCGTGATGAGTGTATGATCAGCCAAGTGATCAGTGCAAGATAGCTACGTGATCAGTGCATGATCAGTCACATGATCAGTGCATGATAGCCACGTGAGCAGTGCATACAATTACGTGATCAGTGCATGCGCAATCACGTGATCAGTGCATGAGAGCCACGTGATCAGTGCATGATCATTCACATGATAGGTGTGTGATCAGCGACGTGAACAGTGCATGCTCAGTCACGTGATCAGGGCCTGCTGAGCTGCGTGATTACTGTCTGCTCATCTGCTTGACAATTGCCAGCTGAGCTGTACGATTCCTGCCTGTCATCTCCTTGACTATTGCCACCTGTGCTGCATAATTCCTGCCTGCTCATCTACTTGATTATTTCCAGCTGAGCAGCATGATTTCTCAGAGCTGAGTTCCATGATTATAGCCTGCTGACTGATTCCTGCCTACTCAGCTCTTTGTTCATTGCCTCCAGATGCACATGATCAGTGTGTGACACCAAACATGATCAGCACATGATCAGTCACATGATGAATGCATGATAAGCCAGGTGATCAGTGCATGATCAATTACGTGATCAGTGCATGATCAGTCATGTGACCAGTACATGGTAGCTGCGTGATCACTGCATGATCAGCCACGTGATAAGTGCATGTTCAATCACGTGTTCAGTGCATGATCAGCCACGTGATCAGTGCATGGTCAGACACGTGAACAGTGTATGATTAGCCACGTGATCAGTGCATGATATCCAAGTGATCAATGCTTGATCAATCACGTGATCAGTGTATGATCAGCCAGGTGAACAGTGCATGCTCAGTCACGTGATCAGGGCCTGCTGAGCTGCGTGATTACTGTCTGCTCATCTGCTTGACAATTGCCAGCTGAGCTGCATGATTCCTGCCTGTCATCTGCTTGACAATTGCCAGCTGTGCTGTGTAATTCCTGCCTGCTCAGCTGCTTGATTATTGCCAGCTGAGCAGCATGATTCCTCACAGCTGAGTTCCATGATTATTGCCTGCTGACTGTTTGATTCATGCCTACTCAGCTCTTTGTTTATTGCCTCCAGAGGCACATGATCAGTGTATGATAGCAAACATGCTCAGCGCATGATCAGTCACATGGTCAGCCCCATTAAGTCACGTGATCACTACATGATAGTCATGTGACCAGTCCATGCTCAGTCATGGTATCAGTGCATGATCAGACACGTGATCAGTGCATGATAGCCACGTGATCATTGCATGATAGCCACGTGATCAGTGCATGATCAGCCAGGTGATCAGTGAATGATTGCTACATGATCAGTTCATGATTAGTCACGTGATCTGTGCATGACCAGGCAGGTGATCAGTGTATGACCAGCCACATGATCAGTGCATGATAGCCACGTGATCAGTGCATGATCAGTCACCTGATGGGTGTATGATCAGTCACGTGACTGGTACATGGTAGCTACATGATCATTGCATGATCAGCCACGTGAGTAGTGCATGATAGCCACGTGATCAGTGCATGATCAGTGACGTGATCAGTGCATGATCAGTCATGTAATCTGTGCATGACCAGGCACGTGATCAGTGTATGACCAGCCATGTGATCAGTGCATGATAGCCACGTGATCAGTGCATGATCAATTACATCATCAGTGCATGATCAGTCACGTGACCAGTACATGGTAGCTGCGTGATCAGTGTATGACCAGCCAAGTGATCAGTGCATGATAGCCACGTGATCAGTGCATGATCAGTCACGTGATCAGTGCATGATCAGTCACGTGATCAGTGCCTGATCAGCCACATGATCAGTGCATGATCAGTCACGTGACCAGTACATGGTAGCTGCGTGATCATTTCATGATCAGCCACATTAGCAGTGCATGATAGCCACGTGATCAGTGCTTGATCAGTCACGTGATCAGTGCATGATCAGTCACGTGATCAGTGCATGATCAGCCACATGATCAGTGCATGATCAATTACATGATCATTGCATGATCAGTCACCTGACCAGTACATGGTAGCTACGTGATCATTGCATGATCAGCCACGTGATCAGTACATGATAGCCACGTGATCAGTGCATGATCAGTCATGTGATACGTGTGTGATCAGCCACGTGATCAGTGCATGATATCCACCTGATCAGTGAATGATAGCCACGTGATTAGTGCATGATAGTCACGTGATCAGTGCATGATCATCCACGTGATCAGTGCATGTGGAGTCATGTAGTCAATGCATGATAGCGCCGTGATCAGTGCACGATCAGTCCCGTGATGAGTGTATGATCAGCCAAGTGATCAGTGCAAGATAGCTACGTGATCAGTGCATGATCAGTCACATGATCAGTGCATGATAGCCACGTGAGCAGTGCATACAATTACGTGATCAGTGCATGCGCAATCACGTGATCAGTGCATGAGAGCCACGTGATCAGTGCATGATCAGTCACCTGATGGGTGTATGATCAGTCACGTGACCGGTACATGGTAGCTACATGATCATTGCATGATCAGCCACGTGAGTAGTGCATGATAGCCACGTGATCAGTGCATGATCAGTGACGTGATCAGTGCATGATCAGTCATGTAATCTGTGCATGACCAGGCACGTGATCAGTGTATGACCAGCCATGTGATCAGTGCATGATAGCCACGTGATCAGTGCATGATCAATTACATCATCAGTGCATGATCAGTCACGTGACCAGTACATGGTAGCTGCGTGATCAGTGTATGACCAGCCAAGTGATCAGTGCATGATAGCCACGTGATCAGTGCATGATCAGTCACGTGATCAGTGCATGATAGTCACGTGATCAGTGCCTGATCAGCCACATGATCAGTGCATGATCAGTCACGTGACCAGTACATGGTAGCCGCGTGATCATTTCATGATCAGCCACGATAGCAGTGCATGATAGCCACGTGATCAGTGCTTGATCAGTCACATGATCAGTGCATGATAGCCACGTGAGCAGTGCATACAATTACGTGATCAGTGCATGCGCAATCACGTGATCAGTGCATGAGAGCCACGTGATCAGTGCATGATCATTCACATGATAGGTGTGTGATCAGCGACGTGAACAGTGCATGCTCAGTCACGTGATCAGGGCCTGCTGAGCTGCGTGATTACTGTCTGCTCATCTGCTTGACAATTGCCAGCTGAGCTGTACGATTCCTGCCTGTCATCTCCTTGACTATTGCCACCTGTGCTGCATAATTCCTGCCTGCTCATCTACTTGATTATTTCCAGCTGAGCAGCATGATTTCTCAGAGCTGAGTTCCATGATTATAGCCTGCTGACTGATTCCTGCCTACTCAGCTCTTTGTTCATTGCCTCCAGATGCACATGATCAGTGTGTGACACCAAACATGATCAGCACATGATCAGTCACATGATGAATGCATGATAAGCCAGGTGATCAGTGCATGATCAATTACGTGATCAGTGCATGATCAGTCATGTGACCAGTACATGGTAGCTGCGTGATCACTGCATGATCAGCCACGTGATAAGTGCATGTTCAATCACGTGTTCAGTGCATGATCAGCCACGTGATCAGTGCATGGTCAGACACGTGAACAGTGTATGATTAGCCACGTGATCAGTGCATGATATCCAAGTGATCAATGCTTGATCAATCACGTGATCAGTGTATGATCAGCCAGGTGAACAGTGCATGCTCAGTCACGTGATCAGGGCCTGCTGAGCTGCATGATTACTGTCTGCTCATCTGCTTGACAATTGCCAGCTGAGCTGCATGATTCCTGCCTGTCATCTGCTTGACAATTGCCAGCTGTGCTGTGTAATTCCTGCCTGCTCAGCTGCTTGATTATTGCCAGCTGAGCAGCATGATTCCTCACAGCTGAGTTCCATGATTATTGCCTGCTGACTGTTTGATTCATGCCTACTCAGCTCTTTGTTTATTGCCTCCAGAGGCACATGATCAGTGTATGATAGCAAACATGCTCAGCGCATGATCAGTCACATGGTCAGCCCCATTAAGTCACGTGATCACTACATGATAGTCATGTGACCAGTCCATGCTCAGTCATGGTATCAGTGCATGATCAGACACGTGATCAGTGCATGATAGCCACGTGATCATTGCATGATAGCCACGTGATCAGTGCATGATCAGCCAGGTGATCAGTGAATGATTGCTACGTGATCAGTTCATGATTAGTCACGTGATCTGTGCATGACCAGGCAGGTGATCAGTGTATGACCAGCCACATGATCAGTGCATGATAGCCACGTGATCAGTGCATGATCAGTCACCTGATGGGTGTATGATCAGTCACGTGACCGGTACATGGGAGCTACATGATCATTGCATGATCAGCCACGTGAGTAGTGCATGATAGCCACGTGATCAGTGCATGATCAGTGACGTGATCAGTGCATGATCAGTCATGTAATCTGTGCATGACCAGGCACGTGATCAGTGTATGACCAGCCATGTGATCAGTGCATGATAGCCACGTGATCAGTGCATGATCAATTACATCATCAGTGCATGATCAGTCACGTGACCAGTATATGGTAGCTGCGTGATCAGTGTATGACCAGCCAAGTGATCAGTGCATGATAGCCACGTGATCAGTGCATGATCAGTCACGTGATCAGTGCATGATCAGTCACGTGATCAGTGCCTGATCAGCCACATGATCAGTGCATGATCAGTCACGTGACCAGTACATGGTAGCTGCGTGATCATTTCATGATCAGCCACATTAGCAGTGCATGATAGCCACGTGATCAGTCCTTGATCAGTCACGTGATCAGTGCATGATCAGTCACGTGATCAGTGCATGATCAGCCACATGATCAGTGCATGATCAATTACGTGATCATTGCATGATCAGTCACGTGACCAGTACATGGTAGCTACGTGATCATTGCATGATCAGCCACGTGATCAGTACATGATAGCCACGTGATCAGTGCATGATCAGTCATGTGATACGTGTGTGATCAGCCACGTGATCAGTGCATGATATCCACCTGATCAGTGAATGATAGCCACGTGATTAGTGCATGATAGTCACGTGATCAGTGCATGATCATCCACGTGATCAGTGCATGTGGAGTCATGTAGTCAATGCATGATAGCGCCGTGATCAGTGCACGATCAGTCCCGTGATGAGTGTATGATCAGCCAAGTGATCAGTGCAAGATAGCTACGTGATCAGTGCATGATCAGTCACATGATCAGTGCATGATAGCCACGTGAGCAGTGCATACAATTACGTGATCAGTGCATGCGCAATCACGTGATCAGTGCATGAGAGCCACGTGATCAGTGCATGATCATTCACATGATAGGTGTGTGATCAGCGACGTGAACAGTGCATGCTCAGTCACGTGATCAGGGCCTGCTGAGCTGCGTGATTACTGTCTGCTCATCTGCTTGACAATTGCCAGCTGAGCTGTACGATTCCTGCCTGTCATCTCCTTGACTATTGCCACCTGTGCTGCATAATTCCTGCCTGCTCATCTACTTGATTATTTCCAGCTGAGCAGCATGATTTCTCAGAGCTGAGTTCCATGATTATAGCCTGCTGACTGATTCCTGCCTACTCAGCTCTTTGTTCATTGCCTCCAGATGCACATGATCAGTGTGTGACACCAAACATGATCAGCACATGATCAGTCACATGATGAATGCATGATAAGCCAGGTGATCAGTGCATGATCAATTACGTGATCAGTGCATGATCAGTCATGTGACCAGTACATGGTAGCTGCGTGATCACTGCATGATCAGCCACGTGATAAGTGCATGTTCAATCACGTGTTCAGTGCATGATCAGCCACGTGATCAGTGCATGGTCAGACACGTGAACAGTGTATGATTAGCCACGTGATCAGTGCATGATATCCAAGTGATCAATGCTTGATCAATCACGTGATCAGTGTATGATCAGCCAGGTGAACAGTGCATGCTCAGTCACGTGATCAGGGCCTGCTGAGCTGCGTGATTACTGTCTGCTCATCTGCTTGACAATTGCCAGCTGAGCTGCATGATTCCTGCCTGTCATCTGCTTGACAATTGCCAGCTGTGCTGTGTAATTCCTGCCTGCTCAGCTGCTTGATTATTGCCAGCTGAGCAGCATGATTCCTCACAGCTGAGTTCCATGATTATTGCCTGCTGACTGTTTGATTCATGCCTACTCAGCTCTTTGTTTATTGCCTCCAGAGGCACATGATCAGTGTATGATAGCAAACATGCTCAGCGCATGATCAGTCACATGGTCAGCCCCATTAAGTCACGTGATCACTACATGATAGTCATGTGACCAGTCCATGCTCAGTCATGGTATCAGTGCATGATCAGACACGTGATCAGTGCATGATAGCCACGTGATCATTGCATGATAGCCACGTGATCAGTGCATGATCAGCCAGGTGATCAGTGAATGATTGCTACGTGATCAGTTCATGATTAGTCACGTGATCTGTGCATGACCAGGCAGGTGATCAGTGTATGACCAGCCACATGATCAGTGCATGATAGCCACGTGATCAGTGCATGATCAGTCACCTGATGGGTGTATGATCAGTCACGTGACCGGTACATGGTAGCTACATGATCATTGCATGATCAGCCACGTGAGTAGTGCATGATAGCCACGTGATCAGTGCATGATCAGTGACGTGATCAGTGCATGATCAGTCATGTAATCTGTGCATGACCAGGCACGTGATCAGTGTATGACCAGCCATGTGATCAGTGCATGATAGCCACGTGATCAGTGCATGATCAATTACATCATCAGTGCATGATCAGTCACGTGACCAGTACATGGTAGCTGCGTGATCAGTGTATGACCAGCCAAGTGATCAGTGCATGATAGCCACGTGATCAGTGCATGATCAGTCACGTGATCAGTGCATGATCAGTCACGTGATCAGTGCCTGATCAGCCACATGATCAGTGCATGATCAGTCACGTGACCAGTACATGGTAGCTGCGTGATCATTTCATGATCAGCCACATTAGCAGTGCATGATAGCCACGTGATCAGTGCTTGATCAGTCACGTGATCAGTGCATGATCAGTCACGTGATCAGTGCCTGATCAGCCACATGATCAGTGCATGATCAATTACGTGATCATTGCATGATCAGTCACGTGACCAGTACATGGTAGCTACGTGATCATTGCATGATCAGCCACGTGATCAGTACATGATAGCCACGTGATCAGTGCATGATCAGTCATGTGATACGTGTGTGATCAGCCACGTGATCAGTGCATGATATCCACCTGATCAGTGAATGATAGCCACGTGATTAGTGCATGATAGTCACGTGATCAGTGCATGATCATCCACGTGATCAGTGCATGTGGAGTCATGTAGTCAATGCATGATAGCGCCGTGATCAGTGCACGATCAGTCCCGTGATGAGTGTATGATCAGCCAAGTGATCAGTGCAAGATAGCTACGTGATCAGTGCATGATCAGTCACATGATCAGTTCATGATTGCCACGTGAGCAGTGCATACAATTACGTGATCAGTGCATGCGCAATCACGTGATCAGTGCATGAGAGCCACGTGATCAGTGCATGATCATTCACATGATAGGTGTGTGATCAGCGACGTGAACAGTGCATGCTCAGTCACGTGATCAGGGCCTGCTGAGCTGCGTGATTACTGTCTGCTCATCTGCTTGACAATTGCCAGCTGAGCTGTACGATTCCTGCCTGTCATCTCCTTGACTATTGCCACCTGTGCTGCATAATTCCTGCCTGCTCATCTACTTGATTATTTCCAGCTGAGCAGCATGATTTCTCAGAGCTGAGTTCCATGATTATAGCCTGCTGACTGATTCCTGCCTACTCAGCTCTTTGTTCATTGCCTCCAGATGCACATGATCAGTGTGTGACACCAAACATGATCAGCACATGATCAGTCACATGATGAATGCATGATAAGCCAGGTGATCAGTGCATGATCAATTACGTGATCAGTGCATGATCAGTCATGTGACCAGTACATGGTAGCTGCGTGATCACTGCATGATCAGCCACGTGATAAGTGCATGTTCAATCACGTGTTCAGTGCATGATCAGCCACGTGATCAGTGCATGGTCAGACACGTGAACAGTGTATGATTAGCCACGTGATCAGTGCATGATATCCAAGTGATCAATGCTTGATCAATCACGTGATCAGTGTATGATCAGCCAGGTGAACAGTGCATGCTCAGTCACGTGATCAGGGCCTGCTGAGCTGCGTGATTACTGTCTGCTCATCTGCTTGACAATTGCCAGCTGAGCTGCATGATTCCTGCCTGTCATCTGCTTGACAATTGCCAGCTGTGCTGTGTAATTCCTGCCTGCTCAGCTGCTTGATTATTGCCAGCTGAGCAGCATGATTCCTCACAGCTGAGTTCCATGATTATTGCCTGCTGACTGTTTGATTCATGCCTACTCAGCTCTTTGTTTATTGCCTCCAGAGGCACATGATCAGTGTATGATAGCAAACATGCTCAGCGCATGATCAGTCACATGGTCAGCCCCATTAAGTCACGTGATCACTACATGATAGTCATGTGACCAGTCCATGCTCAGTCATGGTATCAGTGCATGATCAGACACGTGATCAGTGCATGATAGCCACGTGATCATTGCATGATAGCCACGTGATCAGTGCATGATCAGCCAGGTGATCAGTGAATGATTGCTACGTGATCAGTTCATGATTAGTCACGTGATCTGTGCATGACCAGGCAGGTGATCAGTGTATGACCAGCCACATGATCAGTGCATGATAGCCACGTGATCAGTGCATGATCAGTCACCTGATGGGTGTATGATCAGTCACGTGACCGGTACATGGTAGCTACATGATCATTGCATGATCAGCCACGTGAGTAGTGCATGATAGCCACGTGATCAGTGCATGATCAGTGACGTGATCAGTGCATGATCAGTCATGTAATCTGTGCATGACCAGGCACGTGATCAGTGTATGACCAGCCATGTGATCAGTGCATGATAGCCACGTGATCAGTGCATGATCAATTACATCATCAGTGCATGATCAGTCACGTGACCAGTACATGGTAGCTGCGTGATCAGTGTATGACCAGCCAAGTGATCAGTGCATGATAGCCACGTGATCAGTGCATGATCAGTCACGTGATCAGTGCATGATCAGTCACGTGATCAGTGCCTGATCAGCCACATGATCAGTGCATGATCAGTCACGTGACCAGTACATGGTAGCTGCGTGATCATTTCATGATCAGCCACATTAGCAGTGCATGATAGCCACGTGATCAGTGCTTGATCAGTCACGTGATCAGTGCATGATCAGTCACGTGACCAGTGCATGATCAGCCACATGATCAGTGCATGATCAATTACGTGATCATTGCATGATCAGTCACGTGACCAGTACATGGTAGCTACATGATCATTGCATGATCAGCCACATGATCAGTGCATGATAGCCACGTGATCAGTGCATGATCAGTCACCTGATGGGTGTATGATCAGTCACGTGACCGGTACATGGTATCTACATGATCATTGCATGATCAGCCACGTGAGTAGTGCATGATAGCCACGTGATCAGTGCATGATCAGTGACGTGATCAGTGCATGATCAGTCATGTAATCTGTGCATGACCAGGCACGTGATCAGTGTATGACCAGCCATGTGATCAGTGCATGATAGCCACGTGATCAGTGCATGATCAATTACATCATCAGTGCATGATCAGTCACGTGACCAGTACATGGTAGCTGCGTGATCAGTGTATGACCAGCCAAGTGATCAGTGCATGATAGCCACGTGATCAGTGCATGATCAGTCACGTGATCAGTGCCTGATCAGCCACATGATCTGTGCATGATCAGTCACGTGACCAGTACATGGTAGCTGCGTGATCATTTCATGATCAGCCACATTAGCAGTGCATGATAGCCACGTGATCAGTGCTTGATCAGTCACGTGATCAGTGCATGATCAGTCACGAGATCAGTGCATGATCAGCCACATGATCAGTGCATGATCAATTACGTGATCATTGCATGATCAGTCACGTGACCAGTACATGGTAGCTACGTGATCATTGCATGATCAGCCACGTGATCAGTACATGATAGCCACGTGATCAGTGCATGATCAGTCATGTGATACGTGTGTGATCAGCCACGTGATCAGTGCATGATATCCACCTGATCAGTGAATGATAGCCACGTGATTAGTGCATGATAGTCACGTGATCAGTGCATGATCATCCACGTGATCAGTGCATGTGGAGTCATGTAGTCAATGCATGATAGCGCCGTGATCAGTGCACGATCAGTCCCGTGATGAGTGTATGATCAGCCAAGTGATCAGTGCAAGATAGCTACGTGATCAGTGCATGATCAGTCACATGATCAGTGCATGATAGCCACGTGAGCAGTGCATACAATTACGTGATCAGTGCATGCGCAATCACGTGATCAGTGCATGAGAGCCACGTGATCAGTGCATGATCATTCACATGATAGGTGTGTGATCAGCGACGTGAACAGTGCATGCTCAGTCACGTGATCAGGGCCTGCTGAGCTGCGTGATTACTGTCTGCTCATCTGCTTGACAATTGCCAGCTGAGCTGTACGATTCCTGCCTGTCATCTCCTTGACTATTGCCACCTGTGCTGCATAATTCCTGCCTGCTCATCTACTTGATTATTTCCAGCTGAGCAGCATGATTTCTCAGAGCTGAGTTCCATGATTATAGCCTGCTGACTGATTCCTGCCTACTCAGCTCTTTGTTCATTGCCTCCAGATGCACATGATCAGTGTGTGACACCAAACATGATCAGCACATGATCAGTCACATGATGAATGCATGATAAGCCAGGTGATCAGTGCATGATCAATTACGTGATCAGTGCATGATCAGTCATGTGACCAGTACATGGTAGCTGCGTGATCACTGCATGATCAGCCACGTGATAAGTGCATGTTCAATCACGTGTTCAGTGCATGATCAGCCACGTGATCAGTGCATGGTCAGACACGTGAACAGTGTATGATTAGCCACGTGATCAGTGCATGATATCCAAGTGATCAATGCTTGATCAATCACGTGATCAGTGTATGATCAGCCAGGTGAACAGTGCATGCTCAGTCACGTGATCAGGGCCTGCTGAGCTGCGTGATTACTGTCTGCTCATCTGCTTGACAATTGCCAGCTGAGCTGCATGATTCCTGCCTGTCATCTGCTTGACAATTGCCAGCTGTGCTGTGTAATTCCTGCCTGCTCAGCTGCTTGATTATTGCCAGCTGAGCAGCATGATTCCTCACAGCTGAGTTCCATGATTATTGCCTGCTGACTGTTTGATTCATGCCTACTCAGCTCTTTGTTTATTGCCTCCAGAGGCACATGATCAGTGTATGATAGCAAACATGCTCAGCGCATGATCAGTCACATGGTCAGCCCCATTAAGTCACGTGATCACTACATGATAGTCATGTGACCAGTCCATGCTCAGTCATGGTATCAGTGCATGATCAGACACGTGATCAGTGCATGATAGCCACGTGATCATTGCATGATAGCCACGTGATCAGTGCATGATCAGCCAGGTGATCAGTGAATGATTGCTACATGATCAGTTCATGATTAGTCACGTGATCTGTGCATGACCAGGCAGGTGATCAGTGTATGACCAGCCACATGATCAGTGCATGATAGCCACGTGATCAGTGCATGATCAGTCACCTGATGGGTGTATGATCAGTCACGTGACCGGTACATGGTAGCTACATGATCATTGCATGATCAGCCACGTGAGTAGTGCATGATAGCCACGTGATCAGTGCATGATCAGTGACGTGATCAGTGCATGATCAGTCATGTAATCTGTGCATGACCAGGCACGTGATCAGTGTATGACCAGCCATGTGATCAGTGCATGATAGCCACGTGATCAGTGCATGATCAATTACATCATCAGTGCATGATCAGTCACGTGACCAGTACATGGTAGCTGCGTGATCAGTGTATGACCAGCCAAGTGATCAGTGCATGATAGCCACGTGATCAGTGCATGATCAGTCACGTGATCAGTGCATGATCAGTCACGTGATCAGTGCCTGATCAGCCACATGATCAGTGCATGATCAGTCACGTGACCAGTACATGGTAGCTGCGTGATCATTTCATGATCAGCCACATTAGCAGTGCATGATAGCCACGTGATCAGTGCTTGATCAGTCACGTGATCAGTGCATGATCAGTCACGTGATCAGTGCATGATCAGCCACATGATCAGTGCATGATCAATTACATGATCATTGCATGATCAGTCACCTGACCAGTACATGGTAGCTACGTGATCATTGCATGATCAGCCACGTGATCAGTACATGATAGCCACGTGATCAGTGCATGATCAGTCATGTGATACGTGTGTGATCAGCCACGTGATCAGTGCATGATATCCACCTGATCAGTGAATGATAGCCACGTGATTAGTGCATGATAGTCACGTGATCAGTGCATGATCATCCATGTGATCAGTGCATGTGGAGTCATGTAGTCAATGCATGATAGCGCCGTGATCAGTGCACGATCAGTCCCGTGATGAGTGTATGATCAGCCAAGTGATCAGTGCAAGATAGCTACGTGATCAGTGCATGATCAGTCACATGATCAGTGCATGATAGCCACGTGAGCAGTGCATACAATTACGTGATCAGTGCATGCGCAATCACGTGATCAGTGCATGAGAGCCACGTGATCAGTGCATGATCAGTCACCTGATGGGTGTATGATCAGTCACGTGACCGGTACATGGTAGCTACATGATCATTGCATGATCAGCCACGTGAGTAGTGCATGATAGCCACGTGATCAGTGCATGATCAGTGACGTGATCAGTGCATGATCAGTCATGTAATCTGTGCATGACCAGGCACGTGATCAGTGTATGACCAGCCATGTGATCAGTGCATGATAGCCACGTGATCAGTGCATGATCAATTACATCATCAGTGCATGATCAGTCACGTGACCAGTACATGGTAGCTGCGTGATCAGTGTATGACCAGCCAAGTGATCAGTGCATGATAGCCACGTGATCAGTGCATGATCAGTCACGTGATCAGTGCATGATCAGTCACGTGATCAGTGCCTGATCAGCCACATGATCAGTGCATGATCAGTCACGTGACCAGTACACGGTAGCTGCGTGATCATTTCATGATCAGCCACATTAGCAGTGCATGATAGCCACGTGATCAGTGCTTGATCAGTCACATGATCAGTGCATGATAGCCACGTGAGCAGTGCATACAATTACGTGATCAGTGCATGCGCAATCACGTGATCAGTGCATGAGAGCCACGTGATCAGTGCATGATCATTCACATGATAGGTGTGTGATCAGCGACGTGAACAGTGCATGCTCAGTCACGTGATCAGGGCCTGCTGAGCTGCGTGATTACTGTCTGCTCATCTGCTTGACAATTGCCAGCTGAGCTGTACGATTCCTGCCTGTCATCTCCTTGACTATTGCCACCTGTGCTGCATAATTCCTGCCTGCTCATCTACTTGATTATTTCCAGCTGAGCAGCATGATTTCTCAGAGCTGAGTTCCATGATTATAGCCTGCTGACTGATTCCTGCCTACTCAGCTCTTTGTTCATTGCCTCCAGATGCACATGATCAGTGTGTGACACCAAACATGATCAGCACATGATCAGTCACATGATGAATGCATGATAAGCCAGGTGATCAGTGCATGATCAATTACGTGATCAGTGCATGATCAGTCATGTGACCAGTACATGGTAGCTGCGTGATCACTGCATGATCAGCCACGTGATAAGTGCATGTTCAATCACGTGTTCAGTGCATGATCAGCCACGTGATCAGTGCATGGTCAGACACGTGAACAGTGTATGATTAGCCACGTGATCAGTGCATGATATCCAAGTGATCAATGCTTGATCAATCACGTGATCAGTGTATGATCAGCCAGGTGAACAGTGCATGCTCAGTCACGTGATCAGGGCCTGCTGAGCTGCGTGATTACTGTCTGCTCATCTGCTTGACAATTGCCAGCTGAGCTGCATGATTCCTGCCTGTCATCTGCTTGACAATTGCCAGCTGTGCTGTGTAATTCCTGCCTGCTCAGCTGCTTGATTATTGCCAGCTGAGCAGCATGATTCCTCACAGCTGAGTTCCATGATTATTGCCTGCTGACTGTTTGATTCATGCCTACTCAGCTCTTTGTTTATTGCCTCCAGAGGCACATGATCAGTGTATGATAGCAAACATGCTCAGCGCATGATCAGTCACATGGTCAGCCCCATTAAGTCACGTGATCACTACATGATAGTCATGTGACCAGTCCATGCTCAGTCATGGTATCAGTGCATGATCAGACACGTGATCAGTGCATGATAGCCACGTGATCATTGCATGATAGCCACGTGATCAGTGCATGATCAGCCAGGTGATCAGTGAATGATTGCTACGTGATCAGTTCATGATTAGTCACGTGATCTGTGCATGACCAGGCAGGTGATCAGTGTATGACCAGCCACATGATCAGTGCATGATAGCCACGTGATCAGTGCATGATCAGTCACCTGATGGGTGTATGATCAGTCACGTGACCGGTACATGGGAGCTACATGATCATTGCATGATCAGCCACGTGAGTAGTGCATGATAGCCACGTGATCAGTGCATGATCAGTGACGTGATCAGTGCATGATCAGTCATGTAATCTGTGCATGACCAGGCACGTGATCAGTGTATGACCAGCCATGTGATCAGTGCATGATAGCCACGTGATCAGTGCATGATCAATTACATCATCAGTGCATGATCAGTCACGTGACCAGTATATGGTAGCTGCGTGATCAGTGTATGACCAGCCAAGTGATCAGTGCATGATAGCCACGTGATCAGTGCATGATCAGTCACGTGATCAGTGCATGATCAGTCACGTGATCAGTGCCTGATCAGCCACATGATCAGTGCATGATCAGTCACGTGACCAGTACATGGTAGCTGCGTGATCATTTCATGATCAGCCACATTAGCAGTGCATGATAGCCACGTGATCAGTCCTTGATCAGTCACGTGATCAGTGCATGATCAGTCACGTGATCAGTGCATGATCAGCCACATGATCAGTGCATGATCAATTACGTGATCATTGCATGATCAGTCACGTGACCAGTACATGGTAGCTACGTGATCATTGCATGATCAGCCACGTGATCAGTACATGATAGCCACGTGATCAGTGCATGATCAGTCATGTGATACGTGTGTGATCAGCCACGTGATCAGTGCATGATATCCACCTGATCAGTGAATGATAGCCACGTGATTAGTGCATGATAGTCACGTGATCAGTGCATGATCATCCACGTGATCAGTGCATGTGGAGTCATGTAGTCAATGCATGATAGCGCCGTGATCAGTGCACGATCAGTCCCGTGATGAGTGTATGATCAGCCAAGTGATCAGTGCAAGATAGCTACGTGATCAGTGCATGATCAGTCACATGATCAGTGCATGATAGCCACGTGAGCAGTGCATACAATTACGTGATCAGTGCATGCGCAATCACGTGATCAGTGCATGAGAGCCAGGTGATCAGTGCATGATCATTCACATGATAGGTGTGTGATCAGCGACGTGAACAGTGCATGCTCAGTCACGTGATCAGGGCCTGCTGAGCTGCGTGATTACTGTCTGCTCATCTGCTTGACAATTGCCAGCTGAGCTGTACGATTCCTGCCTGTCATCTCCTTGACTATTGCCACCTGTGCTGCATAATTCCTGCCTGCTCATCTACTTGATTATTTCCAGCTGAGCAGCATGATTTCTCAGAGCTGAGTTCCATGATTATAGCCTGCTGACTGATTCCTGCCTACTCAGCTCTTTGTTCATTGCCTCCAGATGCACATGATCAGTGTGTGACACCAAACATGATCAGCACATGATCAGTCACATGATGAATGCATGATAAGCCAGGTGATCAGTGCATGATCAATTACGTGATCAGTGCATGATCAGTCATGTGACCAGTACATGGTAGCTGCGTGATCACTGCATGATCAGCCACGTGATAAGTGCATGTTCAATCACGTGTTCAGTGCATGATCAGCCACGTGATCAGTGCATGGTCAGACACGTGAACAGTGTATGATTAGCCACGTGATCAGTGCATGATATCCAAGTGATCAATGCTTGATCAATCACGTGATCAGTGTATGATCAGCCAGGTGAACAGTGCATGCTCAGTCACGTGATCAGGGCCTGCTGAGCTGCGTGATTACTGTCTGCTCATCTGCTTGACAATTGCCAGCTGAGCTGCATGATTCCTGCCTGTCATCTGCTTGACAATTGCCAGCTGTGCTGTGTAATTCCTGCCTGCTCAGCTGCTTGATTATTGCCAGCTGAGCAGCATGATTCCTCACAGCTGAGTTCCATGATTATTGCCTGCTGACTGTTTGATTCATGCCTACTCAGCTCTTTGTTTATTGCCTCCAGAGGCACATGATCAGTGTATGATAGCAAACATGCTCAGCGCATGATCAGTCACATGGTCAGCCCCATTAAGTCACGTGATCACTACATGATAGTCATGTGACCAGTCCATGCTCAGTCATGGTATCAGTGCATGATCAGACACGTGATCAGTGCATGATAGCCACGTGATCATTGCATGATAGCCACGTGATCAGTGCATGATCAGCCAGGTGATCAGTGAATGATTGCTACGTGATCAGTTCATGATTAGTCACGTGATCTGTGCATGACCAGGCAGGTGATCAGTGTATGACCAGCCACATGATCAGTGCATGATAGCCACGTGATCAGTGCATGATCAGTCACCTGATGGGTGTATGATCAGTCACGTGAGCGGTACATGGGAGCTACATGATCATTGCATGATCAGCCACGTGAGTAGTGCATGATAGCCACGTGATCAGTGCATGATCAGTGACGTGATCAGTGCATGATCAGTCATGTAATCTGTGCATGACAAGGCACGTGATCAGTGTATGACCAGCCATGTGATCAGTGCATGATAGCCACGTGATCAGTGCATGATCAATTACATCATCAGTGCATGATCAGTCACGTGACCAGTACATGGTAGCTGCGTGATCAGTGTATGACCAGCCAAGTGATCAGTGCATGATAGCCACGTGATCAGTGCATGATCAGTCACGTGATCAGTGCATGATCAGTCACGTGATCAGTGCCTGATCAGCCACATGATCAGTGCATGATCAGTCACGTGACCAGTACATGGTAGCTGCGTGATCATTTCATGATCAGCCACATTAGCAGTGCATGATAGCCACGTGATCAGTGCTTGATCAGTCACGTGATCAGTGCATGATCAGTCACGTGATCAGTGCATGATCAGCCACATGATCAGTGCATGACCAATTACGTGATCATTGCATGATCAGTCACGTGACCAGTACATGGTAGCTACGTGATCATTGCATGATCAGCCACGTGATCAGTACATGATAGCCACGTGATCAGTGCATGATCAGTCATGTGATACGTGTGTGATCAGCCACGTGATCAGTGCATGATATCCACCTGATCAGTGAATGATAGCCACGTGATTAGTGCATGATAGTCACGTGATCAGTGCATGATCATCCACGTGATCAGTGCATGTGGAGTCATGTAGTCAATGCATGATAGCGCCGTGATCAGTGCACGATCAGTCCCGTGATGAGTGTATGATCAGCCAAGTGATCAGTGCAAGATAGCTACGTGATCAGTGCATGATCAGTCACATGATCAGTGCATGATAGCCACGTGAGCAGTGCATACAATTACGTGATCAGTGCATGCGCAATCACGTGATCAGTGCATGAGAGCCACGTGATCAGTGCATGATCATTCACATGATAGGTGTGTGATCAGCGACGTGAACAGTGCATGCTCAGTCACGTGATCAGGGCCTGCTGAGCTGCGTGATTACTGTCTGCTCATCTGCTTGACAATTGCCAGCTGAGCTGTACGATTCCTGCCTGTCATCTCCTTGACTATTGCCACCTGTGCTGCATAATTCCTGCCTGCTCATCTACTTGATTATTTCCAGCTGAGCAGCATGATTTCTCAGAGCTGAGTTCCATGATTATAGCCTGCTGACTGATTCCTGCCTACTCAGCTCTTTGTTCATTGCCTCCAGATGCACATGATCAGTGTGTGACACCAAACATGATCAGCACATGATCAGTCACATGATGAATGCATGATAAGCCAGGTGATCAGTGCATGATCAATTACGTGATCAGTGCATGATCAGTCATGTGACCAGTACATGGTAGCTGCGTGATCACTGCATGATCAGCCACGTGATAAGTGCATGTTCAATCACGTGTTCAGTGCATGATCAGCCACGTGATCAGTGCATGGTCAGACACGTGAACAGTGTATGATTAGCCACGTGATCAGTGCATGATATCCAAGTGATCAATGCTTGATCAATCACGTGATCAGTGTATGATCAGCCAGGTGAACAGTGCATGCTCAGTCACGTGATCAGGGCCTGCTGAGCTGCGTGATTACTGTCTGCTCATCTGCTTGACAATTGCCAGCTGAGCTGCATGATTCCTGCCTGTCATCTGCTTGACAATTGCCAGCTGTGCTGTGTAATTCCTGCCTGCTCAGCTGCTTGATTATTGCCAGCTGAGCAGCATGATTCCTCACAGCTGAGTTCCATGATTATTGCCTGCTGACTGTTTGATTCATGCCTACTCAGCTCTTTGTTTATTGCCTCCAGAGGCACATGATCAGTGTATGATAGCAAACATGCTCAGCGCATGATCAGTCACATGGTCAGCCCCATTAAGTCACGTGATCACTACATGATAGTCATGTGACCAGTCCATGCTCAGTCATGGTATCAGTGCATGATCAGACACGTGATCAGTGCATGATAGCCACGTGATCATTGCATGATAGCCACGTGATCAGTGCATGATCAGCCAGGTGATCAGTGAATGATTGCTACGTGATCAGTTCATGATTAGTCACGTGATCTGTGCATGACCAGGCAGGTGATCAGTGTATGACCAGCCACATGATCAGTGCATGATAGCCACGTGATCAGTGCATGATCAGTCACCTGATGGGTGTATGATCAGTCACGTGACCGGTACATGGGAGCTACATGATCATTGCATGATCAGCCACGTGAGTAGTGCATGATAGCCACGTGATCAGTGCATGATCAGTGACGTGATCAGTGCATGATCAGTCATGTAATCTGTGCATGACCAGGCACGTGATCAGTGTATGACCAGCCATGTGATCAGTGCATGATAGCCACGTGATCAGTGCATGATCAATTATATCATCAGTGCATGATCAGTCACGTGACCAGTATATGGTAGCTGCGTGATCAGTGTATGACCAGCCAAGTGATCAGTGCATGATAGCCACGTGATCAGTGCATGATCAGTCACGTGATCAGTGCATGATCAGTCACGTGATCAGTGCCTGATCAGCCACATGATCAGTGCATGATCAGTCACGTGACCAGTACATGGTAGCTGCGTGATCATTTCATGATCAGCCACATTAGCAGTGCATGATAGCCACGTGATCAGTCCTTGATCAGTCACGTGATCAGTGCATGATCAGTCACGTGATCAGTGCATGATCAGCCACATGATCAGTGCATGATCAATTACGTGATCATTGCATGATCAGTCACGTGACCAGTACATGGTAGCTACGTGATCATTGCATGATCAGCCACGTGATCAGTACATGATAGCCACGTGATCAGTGCATGATCAGTCATGTGATACGTGTGTGATCAGCCACGTGATCAGTGCATGATATCCACCTGATCAGTGAATGATAGCCACGTGATTAGTGCATGATAGTCACGTGATCAGTGCATGATCATCCACGTGATCAGTGCATGTGGAGTCATGTAGTCAATGCATGATAGCGCCGTGATCAGTGCACGATCAGTCCCGTGATGAGTGTATGATCAGCCAAGTGATCAGTGCAAGATAGCTACGTGATCAGTGCATGATCAGTCACATGATCAGTGCATGATAGCCACGTGAGCAGTGCATACAATTACGTGATCAGTGCATGCGCAATCACGTGATCAGTGCATGAGAGCCACGTGATCAGTGCATGATCATTCACATGATAGGTGTGTGATCAGCGACGTGAACAGTGCATGCTCAGTCACGTGATCAGGGCCTGCTGAGCTGCGTGATTACTGTCTGCTCATCTGCTTGACAATTGCCAGCTGAGCTGTACGATTCCTGCCTGTCATCTCCTTGACTATTGCCACCTGTGCTGCATAATTCCTGCCTGCTCATCTACTTGATTATTTCCAGCTGAGCAGCATGATTTCTCAGAGCTGAGTTCCATGATTATAGCCTGCTGACTGATTCCTGCCTACTCAGCTCTTTGTTCATTGCCTCCAGATGCACATGATCAGTGTGTGACACCAAACATGATCAGCACATGATCAGTCACATGATGAATGCATGATAAGCCAGGTGATCAGTGCATGATCAATTACGTGATCAGGGCATGATCAGTCATGTGACCAGTACATGGTAGCTGCGTGATCACTGCATGATCAGCCACGTGATAAGTGCATGTTCAATCACGTGTTCAGTGCATGATCAGCCACGTGATCAGTGCATGGTCAGACACGTGAACAGTGTATGATTAGCCACGTGATCAGTGCATGATATCCAAGTGATCAATGCTTGATCAATCACGTGATCAGTGTATGATCAGCCAGGTGAACAGTGCATGCTCAGTCACGTGATCAGGGCCTGCTGAGCTGCGTGATTACTGTCTGCTCATCTGCTTGACAATTGCCAGCTGAGCTGCATGATTCCTGCCTGTCATCTGCTTGACAATTGCCAGCTGTGCTGTGTAATTCCTGCCTGCTCAGCTGCTTGATTATTGCCAGCTGAGCAGCATGATTCCTCACAGCTGAGTTCCATGATTATTGCCTGCTGACTGTTTGATTCATGCCTACTCAGCTCTTTGTTTATTGCCTCCAGAGGCACATGATCAGTGTATGATAGCAAACATGCTCAGCGCATGATCAGTCACATGGTCAGCCCCATTAAGTCACGTGATCACTACATGATAGTCATGTGACCAGTCCATGCTCAGTCATGGTATCAGTGCATGATCAGACACGTGATCAGTGCATGATAGCCACGTGATCATTGCATGATAGCCACGTGATCAGTGCATGATCAGCCAGGTGATCAGTGAATGATTGCTACGTGATCAGTTCATGATTAGTCACGTGATCTGTGCATGACCAGGCAGGTGATCAGTGTATGACCAGCCACATGATCAGTGCATGATAGCCACGTGATCAGTGCATGATCAGTCACCTGATGGGTGTATGATCAGTCACGTGAGCGGTACATGGGAGCTACATGATCATTGCATGATCAGCCACGTGAGTAGTGCATGATAGCCACGTGATCAGTGCATGATCAGTGACGTGATCAGTGCATGATCAGTCATGTAATCTGTGCATGACCAGGCACGTGATCAGTGTATGACCAGCCATGTGATCAGTGCATGATAGCCACGTGATCAGTGCATGATCAATTACATCATCAGTGCATGATCAGTCACGTGACCAGTATATGGTAGCTGCGTGATCAGTGTATGACCAGCCAAGTGATCAGTGCATGATAGCCACGTGATCAGTGCATGATCAGTCACGTGATCAGTGCATGATCAGTCACGTGATCAGTGCCTGATCAGCCACATGATCAGTGCATGATCAGTCACGTGACCAGTACATGGTAGCTGCGTGATCATTTCATGATCAGCCACATTAGCAGTGCATGATAGCCACGTGATCAGTGCTTGATCAGTCACGTGATCAGTGCATGATCAGTCACGTGATCAGTGCATGATCAGCCACATGATCAGTGCATGATCAATTACGTGATCATTGCATGATCAGTCACGTGACCAGTACATGGTAGCTACGTGATCATTGCATGATCAGCCACGTGATCAGTACATGATAGCCACGTGATCAGTGCATGATCAGTCATGTGATACGTGTGTGATCAGCCACGTGATCAGTGCATGATATCCACCTGATCAGTGAATGATAGCCACGTGATTAGTGCATGATAGTCACGTGATCAGTGCATGATCATCCACGTGATCAGTGCATGTGGAGTCATGTAGTCAATGCATGATAGCGCCGTGATCAGTGCACGATCAGTCCCGTGATGAGTGTATGATCAGCCAAGTGATCAGTGCAAGATAGCTACGTGATCAGTGCATGATCAGTCACATGATCAGTGCATGATAGCCACGTGAGCAGTGCATACAATTACGTGATCAGTGCATGCGCAATCACGTGATCAGTGCATGAGAGCCACGTGATCAGTGCATGATCATTCACATGATAGGTGTGTGATCAGCGACGTGAACAGTGCATGCTCAGTCACGTGATCAGGGCCTGCTGAGCTGCGTGATTACTGTCTGCTCATCTGCTTGACAATTGCCAGCTGAGCTGTACGATTCCTGCCTGTCATCTCCTTGACTATTGCCACCTGTGCTGCATAATTCCTGCCTGCTCATCTACTTGATTATTTCCAGCTGAGCAGCATGATTTCTCAGAGCTGAGTTCCATGATTATAGCCTGCTGACTGATTCCTGCCTACTCAGCTCTTTGTTCATTGCCTCCAGATGCACATGATCAGTGTGTGACACCAAACATGATCAGCACATGATCAGTCACATGATGAATGCATGATAAGCCAGGTGATCAGTGCATGATCAATTACGTGATCAGGGCATGATCAGTCATGTGACCAGTACATGGTAGCTGCGTGATCACTGCATGATCAGCCACGTGATAAGTGCATGTTCAATCACGTGTTCAGTGCATGATCAGCCACGTGATCAGTGCATGGTCAGACACGTGAACAGTGTATGATTAGCCACGTGATCAGTGCATGATATCCAAGTGATCAATGCTTGATCAATCACGTGATCAGTGTATGATCAGCCAGGTGAACAGTGCATGCTCAGTCACGTGATCAGGGCCTGCTGAGCTGCGTGATTACTGTCTGCTCATCTGCTTGACAATTGCCAGCTGAGCTGCATGATTCCTGCCTGTCATCTGCTTGACAATTGCCAGCTGTGCTGTGTAATTCCTGCCTGCTCAGCTGCTTGATTATTGCCAGCTGAGCAGCATGATTCCTCACAGCTGAGTTCCATGATTATTGCCTGCTGACTGTTTGATTCATGCCTACTCAGCTCTTTGTTTATTGCCTCCAGAGGCACATGATCAGTGTATGATAGCAAACATGCTCAGCGCATGATCAGTCACATGGTCAGCCCCATTAAGTCACGTGATCACTACATGATAGTCATGTGACCAGTCCATGCTCAGTCATGGTATCAGTGCATGATCAGACACGTGATCAGTGCATGATAGCCACGTGATCATTGCATGATAGCCACGTGATCAGTGCATGATCAGCCAGGTGATCAGTGAATGATTGCTACGTGATCAGTTCATGATTAGTCACGTGATCTGTGCATGACCAGGCAGGTGATCAGTGTATGACCAGCCACATGATCAGTGCATGATAGCCACGTGATCAGTGCATGATCAGTCACCTGATGGGTGTATGATCAGTCACGTGAGCGGTACATGGGAGCTACATGATCATTGCATGATCAGCCACGTGAGTAGTGCATGATAGCCACGTGATCAGTGCATGATCAGTGACGTGATCAGTGCATGATCAGTCATGTAATCTGTGCATGACCAGGCACGTGATCAGTGTATGACCAGCCATGTGATCAGTGCATGATAGCCACGTGATCAGTGCATGATCAATTACATCATCAGTGCATGATCAGTCACGTGACCAGTATATGGTAGCTGTGTGATCAGTGTATGACCAGCCAAGTGATCAGTGCATGATAGCCACGTGATCAGTGCATGATCAGTCACGTGATCAGTGCATGATCAGTCACGTGATCAGTGCCTGATCAGCCACATGATCAGTGCATGATCAGTCACGTGACCAGTACATGGTAGCTGCGTGATCATTTCATGATCAGCCACATTAGCAGTGCATGATAGCCACGTGATCAGTGCTTGATCAGTCACGTGATCAGTGCATGATCAGTCACGTGATCAGTGCATGATCAGCCACATGATCAGTGCATGATCAATTACGTGATCAA